>NW_007255996.1:50757-54034 GCF_000164805.1 Carlito syrichta | reverse complement strand
ACTGCTCGAGAGCTGAGTGTGAACAGGGTGGGTGGTGCTGGGCCCCAGAAGCCACCCTCACTCCCATGGAGTCACCCATGGAGCCTCTCAAGCCTGTATTTTTTTTTTCTTTCGTGCCAGGAAGGAAATGGCCTCTGGGCCCAGCCCTGAGCAGTTCTGAGGGACACAGGAGCAGCTCAGGGCAGAGGAAGCCCCCATAGTCTCAGGCATCCATGTCTTCAAGGGCGAGTCCATGGAACCTCTTGCCTTGGACTCCCCCCTTCTGTCCATCTGCTCCAGCTCCCCGGAGACTGCCACTCACTGCCGGGGATGGGACTGGTGGGACCCAGGCCTCCGGGGGCAGCTCTGCCCCCTTTGCCGCTGGGTCCCCTGTTGGCCACCTCCTGGGTGCCCACATAGACACTCTGAGAGGCTGCTGACTGTCCCAAGGACACACTAGCACGCAGGCCTGGTGGCGGGGAGAGGTCCAGCACACCTGCTCCCTTCTCTCTGCAGCCCATGTCTGAATGGGTGCCCGAGAGACACGTCCCAGGTGTGGATGGCACTCCCCACATGCTCCCTGGAAACGGGACTGGCCCAGAATCAATGCTGCATGGCTGCCCATCCATCCCCCAACTGCCACCATCTGTGCCTGGTGTCTCATGGGGAGAGGACGTGTGATCTTCGAAGTCCACCCGAGCCAGGGTCTTCAGCGAGGCGGACCTTCACAGAGGCCATCAGGGTGGGCTTCTCTCCCACCTGGAGGCCAAGTCTCCCCTTTCCTGGGGCTCATGGAGCAGTGAGAACCACACAGATGTGCCCACTCCCCCCGCACTCAGGGCCCTGGGGGATCCCAGCCCCTTCCCCTCCCCTGGACTCATGAGAAGGTGCATTCGGGGCCCTGGACAGGCTCCATGACAAGCCCCTATGTCCTTGGCATGGGCTTATTGCATTCTCCAGCCTCAGTTTCCCCAATCTCACACATGGGGTTAAGGAGCCCACAAGACACAGGTAAAGCCAGCTTTGAACGCTCCAATAAGCTTGAAACCTCCCACACACCACGTCTCGGTCAGGAGTCAGGTCCGAAGTCAGAGGTCTCATCTCTGAGGGTCTCGGTACTCAGGAACTCACAGTGTCAGGTGTGGACCCACGAGCCGGGCAGGGCGGGACATTGCTTCTGAGACTCATGGCTGTCCGGACAGCCGGTACCCACACGCGGGGCCGTCTGTGGGAAGACACACCCTGTAACTCGCCGGGAGACTGCCATTCCTCCCACCCCTCCTTGGTGCTACTGGTTACATGGTTTCATTTTTACATCAGGCAAAAGTCAGTAGGCCACTGAGGGCCACTGATGGGCTCTCCCACATCCATGGGGACCCGGGAATCCCCCCTTGAGGGTGGCCCATAGCAGTCCCAGGGGCCTGACCCATGTGGGAGACCAGGGCTCAGGGGCTGTGACTGTGAGGAATTCAAGTCAGCAGTCACAGGACCGGTTTCCCCCAGAGAGAAGAGGCTCGGAGCCCCAGCACCTTCCAGCTCTGCGGGGTTTGAAGACAGGGGAGATCCCCGCAGTCCCTTGAGGTTCCCAGGGAGGTGACTTAGCCTTGGGGACCCTGAGGAGGAGGAGGCAAGGCAGCACTGCCAGGCTGGGAATCGGAGGCCACTCTGGACCACAGCCACCCAGGGTGTGTCCACACTGGGTTCTCGGCTCCCACACCCGGCACCCAGGCTGCTGCGATCTCGTCACAAGGCCTGCCCTGTGGGGTGCAGGTGTCCAGGCAGCCCGTCTCTACCTGCTAGGCACCCGGCAGCCCCAGGTATCATGGCCAAGAGCATCTTGGATACTGCCCAGGAGGGAGCGCCAGCTGCCCAAGTGTGGAGTCGGGGTGGGGCACAAGCTCACACTCCCTGTGAAATGGATGAGTGTGTCCCACTGCATGGACCTGTTGGTGTCAGGCCAACAGGCCCAGGGCAGGCACAGAGTCAGACAACCAGCAGTGGGCCCTGTGGCCGTGGGTGTAGGCTCTAGTGAGGGCATCCGTCCCTCCTCATGCCCTGCAGTGTTCAGGTGCCCAGGAGTGGGGACACAGCACACACACATGAAAATGCAATATCACGCGCATACACACACACCAGCACACATAAGCACGCACACACAGGCACACAAACATGTGTGCACACATAAACACACAAACGAATGTGTACACACGGGCACACAAACACATGTACACACACACACATACGTGAACATGCACACAGAGACATCCAAACACACACGGACACGCGTGCATCCAAACACAGGCACATACACATGCACACACATACAACACAGGCACACACACACATGCATATATACACAGCCCACAGGCACACATGTGCACACACATGCATATGCACGCACACACAGGTATGTGGCTTTTGAGACAGGGAACTTTCTTAGACACAAGGACAGACCCAACAGAAGGGATGGGGTGGAAACACGGAAGCTGCTGGCACTGGAACCGGGGCCCGCCGCCGCCGGACACAGTAACTCGAGGGCTTCTTGGCCCTCCCCAGCCCCCTTCCATGGAGGCCCTGGGGGCAGCCACAGAAACCTGAGCCACAGCTTCCACCTGGGCCTCTCCGTCAGGTCATTCCACTCACATGTGCGAGCCCACCAGCCGCAGCACGTGGACCTCCTCACGGTGGCACTAGTAGCCGCAGACAGCTTGACACCCCCTGCTCATGACGGGTAACTGAGCTGTGCGGGGAGGTCAGGAGCAGCCTCAGGGTCAGGCCAGAGTGCAGGAAGCTTGGCCCTGCGTCGGGCCATGGTTTGTTCACACCATAAAGGTGTCCCCAGACGTGTGTGCAGCTGGAACTTGCATGAGTGATGCTCACTCGCCACTCCCCGGGTGGAGCAATTTTGGAAGGCCGATCCTTTCTGTGAAGCACCCCCATGCCCATTCTACCTCGGAGAAGCCCACCAAGTCCACAACCCGAGGTCGGTCACAGTGGGGGAGGAGTGGCCTGCCCCGGACACCTCCCTGAGTGCCGGACCCCGACTCGGAGGAGGCTGCCACGTCCCCATCTGGGACCAGCCTGTCAGGGACAGCCAGGGACAGTCGTCCACATGTAGGGCTCAGGCTTGAACCAGCCCCTTCCCCCGTGTGGCCTCAGGCCGGTCCCTGGCCGTCTCTGCCGCGGTTGCCTCCTTTGAATGAAGCGGCTGGACAGACGGTCAGTAGGGGCCCTCGGTCTCTGGGCCTGGACGGCCCGCTCCCCACCCTCAGGCCCCTGAGTCGCGGCCAGGCTGAAG
>NW_007255996.1:18598-49841 GCF_000164805.1 Carlito syrichta | reverse complement strand
CCACGCTAGACTCTGTCCACAGCCGCTTCTAGGCAGGACAGATGTGCGCTGCGGCCCCTCGGTGCTGGCCCTGCCCCCATGCCTGACCCGGCCAAGGCCCCGCCTTCCGGAAACACCCAGGGTGAGCAGGTAAACCACCTGGCCAGCACCAGCGGAGGCCACACCGGGAGGTCGGAAGCTGGGCGGGGTCGCTGTTTTTAGGAAGGACAGCCTCTGGGAAGACGCCTGGCCGGCCAACTGCAGGACAGGGCTGGCCAGAGCCTGGCCCACCTCCCGGCGAGGGAGGAGAAGGGGTCCTGAGCAAGTCGGAAGGGCTGGCCTGGCGGAGGGGAGGCCGCGTGGCTGGGCCTGGGGCATGAGCTGGCTCCAGGCAGTGGAAACCAGCAAGGCCCAGGATTTCAGCGTCGAGGGGAACTGAGGGTCATGACCTTCAAGCCCCTCATGAATGCTCCTGTCCCCAGCAAACCCTGCTTCCAGCGCACCGACACTGCTTGAATACTTCCAGTGATGGGGATCTCATTTCCTGTCACGGCCACCCATTCTAGCCGTTCCTGCGGCTCAGCCCTGGAAGGCTCAGGCTGGCTATGAGAACTCCCTGCCTGGGGGAGCCAAACTCCTTCGGCCCACAGCGTCTGTCCCTTCCTCCCAGGCAGCTCCTACATGCAGTGGCCTTTGGGGAATGTTAACCAAGAGATGGTGTCCCCTTTACGCCTGAGTTGTCCAGGCCGCGCCTCTTCTGACATGACTGACAGCCGTCACCCTGCTGCCTCTCCCAGGAGAAACCCCATGGGTCTCTACCCCATCCTTGAGCTGCCAAGGCGCAGGGCCAGGGTCGCCCAAGCAGAACGCTTCCCTCCTCTTTCCTGGGGTTTCACGGCCACTGATGGAGCCAAGGACATCAGGTCACCTTTGACTCACCCAGGCCCTGACATGTGTGAGCCCTGCCCCTGGCCTGGGCTCTTGCGAAGAGCCCAGTGGCCCTGTCCCTTCCAGTGTGAAATACGGGCTGGGAGTGTGGGGAGACTGTGCTGTGCCTGGGTGGAGCCCAGGCACTGGACACAGCTCCTCAGGGTTGTGTGGCCTTGGTCAGGTCACCAGCCCTCTCTGGGGCTTGACTTTCCATCAGAAAAGTGGGCACCCTCATGTGCATTCCTAGGGCAGGGTGGTGTGTGGGTTGCCCTCGTCCAGGCCTTGGGCCGCAGGTGTTGGTGGACTGGGCTGTGCTCACCACGCATGGGTACAGGACAGTCGTGAGCCAGGTAGTACAGTCTTGTGGATACCACCATCTCCGTCCTCCTGCAAGCAGCCCTCCTGGTCGCTGCCATCACTTCAGTTCATTCTAGATGATCAGCATGGGACCAGGCATGGTGGCTCACACTCAGCATTTTGAGAGGCTTAGGAAGGAGGATCACTTGAGCCCAGGAGTTCGAGACCAGCCTGGGCAACATCGTGAGACCTCGTCTCCAGAAGAAAGTTAAAAAGTAGCCGGGCGTGGTGGCACCTGTAGTCCCAGCTATTCAGGAGGCTGAGGTGGGAGGATGGCCAAAGCCCAGGTGGCCAAGACTGCGGTGAGCCATGATCCCACCAGTGTCCTCCAGTCTGGGGAACAGAGCAAGACCCCGTCTCTAAAAACAAAGCTAAACTCTTAAAATAAAACAGAGATGCAGTACAGGAGGAGGACTGGGGAGAGGGTGGCAGCCACTCCCATGCCCAGAGGGGACAGAGGCCAAGCTTGTGGACGGCCGTGGCCCAGCCCATTCTCTCTCCCGCCCCATCGGGGCCATCTCAGGATGGGGGAGACCCTGCCCAGGCTGCACGCTCTGAGCCAGGCACCCACAGGGCCCAGAGGATGTTTTTACATCCCCCCACCAGGGCTGTCGGAGGGCTTCTGCCCAACCGTGGCCCCCAGCCGTGGCCTTGTCCACACCCAGAGACACCAGCCACCCTGCAGCCAAGCCTCACTCCAGTTAGCCCTGGGGTCCACTTCCTCATGGAGGTGGCCCACAATGCTGGGGGAGGGACCGAGTCTGGTGGCAGGCAGGGGTGGCTGGGGAGAACCCGGCTCTGTAGAGTGGCCTTGGAGCTGCCCACGGCTGTTTCTCTGACCCCTCTCATTCTAGCTCATCCTCACCATTCCCCGTGGTAACTGTGGCTAGGTGGCAGATGCCATCCTTGGGGACTGGCTGCAATCTTGCCCTTCTCATGAAGTCACCAAGAACTGACCATTTTCCCTGGATAGGAGGAAAGGTGGACTGAAATAATTGGGCAGGTTGCTCACTGCACAAGGGTACTCACCCAGCCCATCCTCTGCCCCTCAGACCTCCACACACCCCAGGGCCGTGTCTTCCCAGGGCAAGATCTTGTCCTAGGCACCCAAGCACCCGTGGTGGCCTGGCTGGATGTGTGTGCTGTACGTGGGATTCAGCCCTTGTTCCTGGGGACTTACACGCAACTGCATCACGTGTGTGTGCTGGAACCGCCCCAGAGGCCTGAGAGCCCAGCATCTGTGGTTCCGACTGGGATTCCCTCTCCTGGCCAGGCGCCGTCCAGGCCTCTCGTTCTTCCGGCCAGCGTCACCCTGATGCTCTCCTCGGCCTGGGCACACCAAGCGGCTTGTGGGGGGCAGTGGCAGGGACCTGCTCCAGATGCTTCAGAGCCTCTCCCTCCCCTAACCCCCAGCCTCCTCCCTCTCTGCCGCAGCTGCTGCAGTGGCTCGGGGCTGTGACCGGGCATTGGGCGGCTTCCTGCTGTCACTCCTCTGACTCGGTTGAAGTCGTCGCCTGGGTTACACTGCTGTTTACTTGGAGCTGCCTCCCAGGGAGGAGAGTTCCACATATACTCTGCATCGAGGCCCACGGGAGGGTCCTGGGAGGGGATCAGAGGGCGCAGCTGGGCACACACGGCCTCCCGGTCACCGGAGAGGGCCCTGCCTGCTGCAGGGGATCCAGGGGCAGCCCGCAAGTGGAAGGGACTTGGACCTGGAGCCTTGGAGTCTACTGGCCTCAGGCCCATGACCGGGAGGGTGGTCATGACTTCCAGCCTCCGCCTTCACTTTCGGGGCAGGCTCAGGGACCCAGAGTGGCCACAGGGGGTGCCCAGGGCCAGGGGAAGGTGGCTGAGTGAGGGGGGGCAACAGAGGGTGGATGGATGAGGCGGGCATAGGTCGGTGCATGGACAGAGAGGACCTGGCCATGCCTGCTGTGCCCAGGGCAGCCTTTTCCCAGCCCCTCCCAGCGGGCAGAGGCAGCGGTGGGACAGGGCCGTGCCGTCCCCTGGCTGCCCGCTCACAGTGCTGTCCTGTCTCGGGGCTGCTCACGGGCCGGCGTCCAGCCAGCGGCCAAACAGAGTCCACATTCATGAGCGGTCACTGAGGCTTTCCGACAGCCCGGCCGCTGCTGCAGAGGTGACTGTTGGGGGCGTCTCTGGCAGCATTTCTTCATTCCTGGAGCTGCCAGGCTGGGGGCTGTATGTGGACGGGGCTGGCCACTTTGGGCCTGGCTGCAGCCGGCTGGGCGCTGCCCACCAGGGAGACCACAGGAGAAAGGGTCTCCATACCCCATGGGTAGGACTGTGGCCAGCGGGGCTTGGACCTGGGACACCCGTCTCCCAGGAGGGAGGGGTCTCGCTGGTGGAGGATGGGACCCTGGCCCCCCGCCATGCCCCACGCCAGCCCTTGAGGATGGAGGCTTTCTTCTGAGAAGTCGCTGGATCCCGCATAGCCCACCTTGTCAAGGGGGTGGCTTAGCCATGTTCAGGTGGTCTCGAGCTATGTGTTGCCCCACTGTCTGGTCCTGGAACATTTTCGTGCCCTGTGCCATCAGGAGGTCACGCCCACCCTCTCCCTGGCCCTGCAGTCTCCCTGGGGATCTGCCTGCGAGGGACGTTTCACGTTCAGTGGACCATGCCGCACGTGGGGTCTGTGTCTGGCTTCTGTCACCCAAGTACTGTCTTTGAGGTCCACCTACGTTTGTGGCAGTGCCCACTCCTATGTAAGACCGTGGAGTGTCCCAAGGGTGGGGGAACCTGGTCTGTGTATCCATTGCCCCCAGGCAGACCCTGGCTGCTCCCCACTAGTGTCAGGACTTAGGCCGCCGGGGCCTGTGAGTGCAAACGTGTGCCTGGCACAGACATTCAGTCCTCTCACAGGTTCCTCAGTGTGGACTCTCGGGCCATGTGGGACACTGGCCTCTGAGGGGTGGCCACGCTATCTCCTGTTCCCACAAGGGGGCCGGGGAGCATCTTCCCCCACGTCTGTGAGTGAGGAGACAGGCCCAGGAGGGGAGGCCAGCTCAGGGTCACAGTGGCTCAGGCCAGGGGTCTTATGGCCGGATGGGGAAATCGAGGCCAAGAGGGGCCGTCACCCACAGGGTGCATCTCCGAGGGCCAAGCCTGTTTCCGGGAGCCCTGGTTGTGGCCCCACACCCTGACACCTCTCAAGTCTCACCATCATTCCCTGAGCTTGAAAGGTACTGGGCCCCTCACAGCACTCCCAAGTGAGGCCAGTCCATTGGGGGGACCCGCCCCTGAGCTCCATCCAGGCTGGCTGCTCCTCTCTCCTAGAGGCCTTTCCTGGGGAAAGGAAGCAACCAGACCTTTTGGACCCTGGACACTGGCCTCACAGGGTCACTGACTCCATACCTGAGCCATCCCTGTAGCCTGTGGATGGGCCTGGGAGGCCCATGCCCTGCGGAGCTCATGGCCCAGGGTCCCCAGCCCAGCCCACGGCTCTTTCTAGGTTCCAGTGCACAGCAGAGTAGATATGCTGCCATGGCTGTCACCCACAGGGTCCAGGCGCCTGCCTGAAGCACAGCCAGGGGGAGCAGGCAGAGGGGCTGGGGACTTGGGGACATGGTGACCCCACCTGGGGCCCACCAGGTTGTGTGCCTCCCCAGTCCTGCAGGAGGTGGCCGCCCAGCCTGGTGCTGCCCTCCCTCACCAGCATGAGTTTCCCTGGGACATGACCTTGGGGCTGCCCCCCCGCCACACTTGATTCCCTTGCAGGGCCAGCCACTGTGCTGACATGCTGACATTGCAAGCAGTGGGAGCCCTCTGAGCTCTATGCACCTCTAGGGGCAGGTGGAGGCCTGCACCCCAGGTAGGGCCCCTATGGCCGGCCTAGCCCTGTCCCACTGCATCACGAGCCAAGTGGAGGCAGCCAGGGACGGGGCCGCCATGACTGTGCGGGGGGCTGAGGTAGGAACTCAGGCCTGAGAGGCGCTGGACGGGCAGTCCCTGTTCCTGGCAGGCCTGGCACGGTTCTGGCCAGAGGCAGGCATGAGAGGTTCCAGGCCTGGTCTGAGGAGCTGGGGGGCGACCAACCGGCCCCTTCTCCTGAGGAGTAAAGTTGCGATCCATCACAGACGCAAGGGTCTTTGCCAGGACTCAAACCCACACTGGCTGCAGGTCCCTCATCTTAGGGGCCCTCAAGAGAGCAGCTGAAGGACCCGGGTGAGGGTAACACCTCATGGGGCCTCGAGGGTGAGCAGGGGACAGTGGAGCCTCCACCCTCTGACAGACCCCGTCACCGTCCTGCCTCTCGAGCCCAGGAAGTTGCTGTTGCTCTGGTTTCACAGGCAAGGAAACTGAGGCACAGGGAGTGGGGAGACTGGCCAGTGCATGCCGGGCCTCAGCAGGCCACTCCTTAGACAGCTCCGTGCAGGCAGCCAGCCCAGCAGCCGGAGCCACTTGGGGAGCCTGGCCCATGGGTAGATGGCTTGGCCTTCGAGGCCCTGGCCATGGCGTGGGGTTCTCGGAGGGGCACATTAGCAACCTGCAGGGCCAGATGGGGGTTACCCACTGTGCCCCAATCCCCACCGCACCCCCAGAGCAGGAGCAGCCGGGCCCTGAGGCAGCTGCATTGCTATTACTGAAAAAGACACCATTACGGGGCATCAGTGTCATGGAAACGTGTGGAAGGGATCACCATCCGTGATGCACACGTGGCGTTGACTCCACTAATGTGGACTCACGCAGTAGGGCGCCACTATAGCAATTGCTAACCCAACATGTGCTTTGGACACACGTTCTTCATGATAAAACTGTATTGCCTGGGCTAGGCCCTAGGGAGTCCGTCACTGTCACACCAGCCTCTCCCAATGCATTTGCATGTTCGTGTATGTCCAGAAAGCACAGGACATGTAGACAGAGCACCAGAGAGGGTGTGGCACAGGCAGTATGCAGTACAGCCCTTCCAAGGAACACATCGGGCTAAACCGTGTACTATGCCATCTCCCTCTTCATGTGTCCCAGGTTGGGGGAACCAGGGGCTGAGATGCGGGCCTGGCCCTGAGACCCCCTCTCAAGGGTGGAAGCAGATGGGACCGGAGAGAGGGCCTAAGTGTGTGAAGACCAAGAAAGTCTCCCTGGAGCCAGAGGTCTCTGAGCTGGGTTTTAAAGGATGACTAGGAGTTCACCAAGCAGTCAAGCAGTCCTGACACAGAGCCCCCAGCCCAGGTCTCCCACCCTGTGGAGACCCTCTCCCCTGACCTGAGTTCTCCAGGAGGCCGCCTGACTCTGTGGCTGGCATGGGCCTCTTCCTTCTCAGAGACTCGGTTTCTTAACGTGGGATCAGTGTCCCCAGTTCAGACTCCCTCAGGGCCATTATGCCACAGACTCCCTGCCTCCCCAGGCTGTGAATCACAGTGCAGGGCTGGGTGGGAGCTGGCATCTTAATGAAAGCTCCCAGGCTCCTTGGTGACCCTTGTTGGAGAATTGGAGGCATGTCTCTCTATGCCTGGACACCTGTTCCAGGCACCTGGATGGCATCTGCTCCTGAAAACACCACTCCCCTGCTCACTGTGGCACGGGTTGTGTTTCTCCACTTGGCATGCTTGGAGGACTCCTACACATCCTTCAAAACCTGCCTCCAGCATAGTGTCCCTGCCCTTCCCAGGCAGCATGAGGCTCCTCCCCTACATGTCTGTTGCTCCTTGCTAAATCTGCATTTGCAGCCAATCCCACGTCCTGTATCCCAGGAGGGTCAGGACTGTCACCCTGTGTGTGTCCCAGGGCCCACCAGACCTCAGAGCGTGGATGTGGAGTAAATCCGGCATGTGTGGGTGGGTCGGTCTCTGCAATCTCAGTAAACATGTGGCCGCAGGGCCCGGCAGGAAACTGACCTCGTGGGCACCCCTCCACTGGCAGCCGGCTGGTCTATAAATACATCCTAAACGCCGACCAGCCCACGTGCATTCCTGCCTTGCCACCGAGTGCCCACCCAGCGGAAGGCAGGCAACTGGTGGCCCTGCCCAGCCGAGCGGCCACTCCCGGTGAGCGGGGCCAGGCGGCACGGGGTCAACTCGGGGCCCGCCGTGCAGTGGCTGGGTGCTTGAAGACGCCCCATGCTGGGCAACTGCACCCAGCCCTGGGAAAGGCTCCCTGGGCCGTGGCTTTTCTTGGCCGTGTGGGCTGTGTTTATGCCGCACTGGTGCCCGGGGAGTAATTAGAGTCCCCCAAGGGCGCCTGGGCCCGCCCACCGTGGGCAGGGGCTGCCTGGGACCAAGGCCCTGCTGTTCCCTGTGGCCAGGGTGGGTGGGCTTGACCCGAGGCTGCCAGGGGGTGGGAGGGTTCAGGGTGGGGCCAGCCAGGAGCTACAGCTTCCCCAAGGCATTTCACCTCCTCAAGCCTCAGTTTCCCCACCCGTGCCCCAGTGTCACAACCTTGCCTCCCGGGATGGGGTGACAGCCTGTATGGCTGGGGTTGGCCTGAAAGTGCTTTGCAAACCACAGGCTGGGACAGGTGTCCGGCTGTCATTGTCCCAGCAGGAAGTGGCCTGTGGCCAGCACCATCTCAGCGTGTGTCCGGGAGACAGTGGCACCCTGAGACGTGAGCAGCGACGAGTCATGCAGGAGGGGCTGGTGTCTATACCTGTGCAGTGGAGAGATGTGGGATTTGAGCCACTGTGTCGTCTCAGGTGCACCAGGGTCCATGTGAGAAAGAGGAACAAGGGACGTGAACGTCAATGACCCGTCTTCCCTGACCCCACACTCCCAGTAGCTCCTTTCCAACATGTGTCAGGATCTCAGAAGGGGTCAGTGAATGCCTCACACTCCTCTGGACGTGACTCTGAAGGCTGAGACAGCATGGAACGGGCCTGCGGGCATGAGGCAGGGTCATGCTCCTGTCTCCCGGGTCATGCCCAGCATCCCCACTGCTGACCAGTGAGCCCAAACCCAGCTGGACATCCAGGTGCTCAGAGAATTCCAGTGCAGTGCCTGGGAACATAGGGTCACGGTCTCCTGGAGCATAAGGACAGCACTTGGAGTTCCCTTGGGCACATCAGAGCCTTGTCACTGTGGCTTTCATGGGTTCCCTCTCCTCATGGTCCCACAGACACCTGTACCCACCATGGGGCACCCAGACCTCTCTACCAACCTGACCCACACCCCCCTCCCTGCTCCCGGATGGCAACTCTACTATGCCTTGTCCCCAACAACAGTTTTGCCTGGGTCAGCCTCTCCAACCTGGGATCTGGGCTTTGTGGCCACATCTTGGCCAGTGCAGCCTCAGGTGGGCTCAGGTGGCCCCTAGGAGTGAATCAGCCCCGGGGGCTCTCCACCTGGGGTGAACTCCGTAGGCCAAGCTTCTGGAAGGTGCAGGCAGGAGAAAGTTTCTCTTATGGCCACGGACAGCCAGCTAGGGAACTCTGTGGGTCGGTGGGTAGGTGGATAGAGGGAGAGAGGGATGGATGGATAGATAGAGATAAATAGATGATAGAGAAAGAAAGATGGATGGGTAGACAGATAGGTAAATAGATGAAAGAAAGAAAGAAAAGAAAGATGAGTGGATGGATGGATAGATAGATGATAGAGATAGATTGATGGGTGGATGGATGGATAGTTGATGGATAGATTAGATAGATAGATAGATAGATAGATAGATAGATAGATAGATAGATATGGATAGATAGTAGATAGATATGTAGAGATAAATAGATATGATAGATAAGTGGATAGAGAGAAAGATGGATGGGTAGATGGATAGATAGATAAATAGCTGAATGGACAGACGGAATTATAGACATATATGCACATACATATAGATATTGTGTGTATATACATGTAACAGTGAACACTACATATTGCTATGTAAATACTACACAGGGTTGCACATAGGTACAAATACAATATCATACGTGCCACATGTCACTGGGCTTGGGTGTGCCATCCTCGGGTGTGACACACTAGGAACCATGCTCCGCCGATGCCCAGGTCCTCACCGTCGCCTCCGGTAGACCACACTGTGACTTGGTTCTGTTATGACTCCCACTGAGGCTCAGGGCTGACATGTCTTCCAGGGCTGCACGGCCGGTGAAGAGGGAGACTGAGGCCCAAGGCATGAGCTCTCAAGTCCCACCCCTCTGCCCTGGCCAGACCAGGCTACCACCATTGACAACCACAGGTCACGTGTGGTGCACGCAGCCCAGGACACTGACATGTTGGGTCACAGCCATGCGCCGTGTTCAGACAGGTCCAGGCCCATCTCCTGCCCCTGTCCTGAAGGCCATGACCTTGGGAGCCTTCCCCAGTGCAGAGTGAGGCCCCACCTGTCCTGTGATCAGGCTCCCGTGTGCGTTTGGGTCTGAAGCAGCTCCGTATGTGTCTGTTGTGTCCAGACCCTATCATCCATCCTGCTGCATGTCTCCTCCCTGGGACCCGCCCTCAGTCTGGGCGCCAGGCTTCATGGTGTGTGTCCTTGCACACTAGGTCTCTTAAACGCAGGTGGAAAAACACAACTCGTACAACACAGAAGGGAATTTGTTGGCCTGTGAGACTGAAAAGTCCATGGAATACTCGGGCTTCAGGCATGGCTGGATCCAAGCCTTAAGCAGTGCCATCAGATGCGCCTCTCATACCTCCCGGCGCTGCTTTCCCTGCATGGGCTCCTCAGGAGACCCTGCAGAGGGGGCTGAGAGGCCCCAGTCCTGAGGCCCCGTCCACCCTTGAGACACCTTCAGAAAGCCCAGTAGAGGCCCCAGGAAAGCCCCGCAGGGAGGTCCTGTGCCCACCCTCAACCGATCCCCACAGCCCAGACAGATGTGTGCCCTGGGCACTGTGCCCACCCCTGGGACCTGGGCAGGGTCAGCCCTACCCAGGGCTCCTGGACTGGAGCACACTTTTGCCCCAGTCCCGTGCCTATGCTTGTGTCTGCCTGGCCCCCTCCCAACAACGACGGCTGTGGGGGAGGCAGGCTGAAGAGGGGGGAGAGGGCTGGCACAAGTTACAATCCTTGGTGGAGAGGCTGGGCCGTGGATCTCGATGTTAGCAGTCGTGCCCACTGCAGAATGTAAACGTGAATGTTTATGTAGGTGTATGTGTGTGTACATGTGTGTGTGTGGTGTGAGGTGGACTGATGGACAGGAAGGCATGGAGAGATAAGGTGGATACAGAGATAGAGAGATGCAGAGATAAAGATACAGAGGTAGATAGATAGATAGATAGATAGATAGATAGATAGATAGATAGATAGAGGATAGATAGATAGATGATATCTGATAGATATAGAAAGATACAGAGACAGAGAGATGCAGAGATAGATACAGAAAAAGAGAGATGCAGAGATAATAGGAAGATAGAGACAGATACAGAGATAGATGATAGATAGAGATATAGAGACCGGGAGATGATAGATAGAGAGATATGGAGATAGATACAGAAAAGAAGAAGTGCAGAGATAGATAATAGGAAGATAGAGATAGACACATAAAGATACAGAGATAGATAGATGATGATACATAGATAGAGAGATAGATGCAGAAATAGATACAGAGATAGAGAGAGGATAGAGAGATAGAGATACAGAAATAGATTGGTAGATGGATACATAGATAAATGCAGAGACAGATGATAAATAGATACATGGCCGATAGATATACAGGAAGGTAGATACAGAGATGTAGAGATACAAAAATACAGAGAGATACAGAGATTAGATAATTGATGATAGATACAGAGATAGAGAGATGCAGAGATAGAGAGATACAGAGATAGGGAGATGACAGATAAATTGATAGATGCAGAGACAGAGATGCAGAGATAGATGATAGAGATAGAGAGATGCAGTGATAGATGATAGAAAGAGATAGAGAGATACAGAGATAGGTAGATGCAGAGATAGATACGGGGATAGATAGAGATAGAAAGGTACAGAGACAGATGATAGTTACAAAGACAGAGATAGATACAGAAACAGAGAGATAGAGAGAGATGAATGATAGAGACAGAGAGATATAGAGATAGATTCAGAGATAGAGAGAGATACAGAGATAAATAGCTGGATGATAGGTGATAAATAGATTCAGAGATAGAAACACAGATAGAGATGATCGAGAGAGACATAGATGCCCCGTGAGGTTCCCTTGGACATTTGAACAGTGGCTGGGGCCATTGGAAATCCCAAACCAGGTGACCTGACTCCTTCCCACCTGGACTTGCTGAACCTGTGTGTCTGGGAGTCAAGGTCGGGAGAGGGGAACCACTCATATCACGTGGCCATCACGTAGTCCCTTGAGAAGCACTGAGCCATGGGACAGGGGCAACCACCATGAGCACCTGGGTACGAGTGCCTGTCCTGCCCCAGCTTACCCTCTGAGCCTGCCCCTCTGAGCCCCTGTGTCTGGGGTCCCCACCCTTCAAGAACCAGGGTAACCCACCCAGCCCGGCAGCTCCAAGCAGGACTGACACCTCCATCTTCCAGATGGGGAGCCTGAGGCCCCGCCTGTGGCAAAGACGCCAGCCCACACCCACACCCCTCAGGTCTCATGCGAGGCTAGAGAGGGCATGGCCCCAAGGCCACTGGGGTCTCTAAAGCGGTTTGCTGGTCTCTGCTCTGCAGAAGCCCCAGGCCAGGTGAGGCCAGCGGCTTCCTTGGCCAAGATCCCGCTGCTCCAGTTAATCCCTCCTCTCAGCTGTGAAAACAGAGCAGCAGTCATGGCAGACCAGGGGCCATCTCTGTCCCCATGGGTATGGGTCAGTCGGTGGTCAGTCATGCAGAGCCCCAGCCAAGAGGTCCCAACTGGGACTGCCCCTGAGGGCTGTCTGTGTGTCAGGGAACAGTCTGCCCCTGGGCAGGATGCTGCATCTCTGGATAAAATGGACTGAGTGCGCCCTGCTCACAGGGTCACCTGGGGGCATCTTCAACCGCCCCAGGATGGTGGTGACCACCACCAGGGACTGGGCAGAGGGTCAGAGAAGGCAGTCAGGGTAGGGGACAGAAGGGCCCAAAATGGCAGACCAGGGGTTGCCTCAGGAAGATGGGGGAAAGAACAGGCCACTGCCACCCCCAAGCCTGGCTCCCTCATTAGCTCTGGCCCATAGTTTCAGGCAGAAAGGAGGATTCAGACACGGAGGGCTGGGGCAGTCCCTCCCACACAGGTCCCAGAGCTGACCAGGAGTAGACATCAGGAAGGGAGAGCTTTCTCTTTCCTGCTGCAAGATGGGGATCGGACGGATGAGCCCAGGAAAGCCCTCAGACCCACACACGTGCTCCTCTTTGCTCCAGTAATGGGAGATATAAGTCTACTGCACATGGTTCCTTTCTTGCCTTGGTGGCCAGGAAACTCAGAGTTTGGATGTCCTGTGAGGTATCTGGCTTCTAGTGTGTGGTTTGTGTCTCAGTCACCTTGTGAGGTAGGCTTCATTTTCCCCCAAGCCCTCTTAGTGCTTTTTGGAGCCAAGGGGGTGCATGTTTTGAGAAAACAACTGGGAGGAGAAAAATGAAAGCTGGAGTAATGAGACAGAAGGGATGTCACATGGGCCAGCATGTGGTGCTTGCTGGACATCAGGGTCAACGGGCCGCACGAGGCTCAGAATTGCTTTGTCAGCCAACAGTATGTTCATCCAGCAATCACTTATGCAGCATTGACTGTATGCACAGAACCGAGTTGTTATCGTTTCCTTGCCCTTCTGGAATCTCTTTCAGGCTCACTTCTGGCTGCTGTGGCTCACGTGAACTTCCTGGGCTGGTCCTGGCAGTCCCTGGCTAGCTCGAGCCTGGCTGCTGACCTGCACGCACCTCGCAGGCCTGAGGGGAGGCTGCCCGACCCACCGCCCATGTGCCGTTGAAGGAAAACTTGGCTACCAGTGCCTTTTTCAGTCCCTGGCAAAGTGTCCCTCTCTCTTCCCTTCCTCCCTGAGTTTTCTTCAATGGATGAGAGAAACAGGTCCATGGGGAGGGAGGGGGGGTGGGGATGTCTTTCTGCCGTCTCTGCCAGTGCCACCTCTGGCCAGCACTGGGTGCATGTCTGACTGGATGTCGGGTGTTTGGCTGCCTCTGCCCATGTGGGCCCTCTCGGTGGCCACTGGGAACACTGGTTGGCTGGGCCAGTGAGGTGGCTTCTCCCAGGGCCCTCTGCCGTGGCACAGGGTCAGGCGGCCAGAGGCCCTGGCAGTGTGACTGAGAGCACGGCCAGGAGCGTGGCTGAGATCTGGGGGCTCCTGCCACAATGTCCTCCTGGGTCCCCGGCTCAGGTCGGCATGCTGGGAGGGTCAGCCCCTGACCTTGCTGGGACTCAGTCTCCACCCCTGCAAAGTGGAGGTGACCACGGAGCCTTGTGGGGCCTCGTGGAGCCAACCGGGATGTGGCAGGGAGGCAGTGCCCCTCCCTCAGGGACACCGAGGATGGGGGGGGACGAGGTGGGTGAGGGGGATGCAGAAATCTGAGCTCAGCTGTGTGAGGTTGGAAGGGCGCAGATGGTCGCTAGGGTGCGGGCAGAGTCGGGGAGGGGCTCTCAGGTGCACTGTTTTGGAGGTCACGTGTACACGCGCACACACACACTCGTCCATACGTGTGCTGTATGAATGTATGTGCTCACAAGTGTCTTTCAAATACAGGCACGAACACCTGCTTCTCACGTGTGATGCTGCCTGGTGGAGGGCGCTGCCGGACAAGGCAGGGAGGAGCCAGCACCACGGGTGGGCGAGGGCTTTGGACCCGGCAGTCAGGACGCCCTGGCTCAGGCCCTGGGGAGGGGGCTGGGCAGAAGGGAGGCAGGCAGGGGCGCAATGGCTCCAGCGGATCTTCCTAGCCGGCTCTGGCTGTCAGGATCTGGGACAGCTGAGCCCAGAGAGGGAACAGCAGGTGGGGAAAGGCTGGCACTGGCCATGTGAAGTTGCGGTGGAGTCATTGCCAGATGACCAGGGAAGAGAGGAGGTGGGTGATCCTGAGGGCTCGCGGGGCACGGGGAAGAGGGGACTGTTCATGGGAGTGGCGACCCAGGGATGACCCGGGAGTGACCTGGCAGGGCTGGGGAGGGTCCCTCCTGCCGGGCCAGCTCCCAGTGGCTCTGGCGTCTGTGGTTCATGGTCGCGTCATTCCCATCTCTGCCTCATCGTCACGTGGCTCCTCTGTGGTGTCCATGTCCCGTGTCTGTGCATGGCCTTCTAAGTATGCCCCATCAGATCAGGGCCATGGTGTCCTGTCTGACTCCTCTTGACTGATGACACCTCAAAGACCCTGTTTCTAGACAAGACACGCTCTCGGGTCTCCGGTTAGGGACGCTTGCACTTCTTTGGGGGACCCAGTCCCTCCACAGCTCCACCACCTACATCCCCTTCTCACCTCAGCAAAGACAGAGCTAGATGAGGAAGGCACTGCACAGACAAGGCGGGCTTGAGTGTGTGGCCTGTGGGGGTGCAGACTCCCAAGGAGTATCATCCGGCCGGGCTCCAGGAGAGACAGAGCCCTAGGGGAGGGCCAGGGCAGCAGGCTCAGGTGTATGTGCTGGGGGTGTCTGGAGCCATGTGGACACCCCCGGAAGACCTGGAAACCAAGAAGTATTTTCTGCAGGTGGGCGTGACTTCATTTGTGTTTGGAAAGATCCCCTCCCGGCTGCCTTGGGGAGAAAGGGGTGCAGGGAGCCCCAGGGGAACTGGAGACCAGATGGCGGTGGCCTCTGGCCTGTGGCTTGTCTGCTGTGTGTTCATGGCAGGTGTCTTGCCCTCTTTGAGCTTGCGGTCCTCATCTGTAGGGTGTGGTCTAGCCCTTTCTGTCACTGCTAGATGAGGCCACAGGGTCTGGAGTCTGGGGTCCTGTCCTGTCCTTCCAGTGTCCTGGTGAGGCCCTCCCCAGCCTGCCCTGATTTTCTGGAGAGACCACCTGATGAGGCTCAAGGTGGCTGCTGTGGGTCAGGAGAGTGGGTGCTTGTGTGCAGTTGGGGTGACAGCCACTGCCCTCTGCCACAGGGGCGGGGAGAGGCCCCAGGCTTTGGGGAGTGGCTGGGAGTTGTGGCCCTGCCTAATGCACCTTTAGCTTCTGCCTCCCCTCCGGTCTCGTCTGTCCCCTGCTGGAGTGGCATCCATCCTCGGAGCAGGAGGTGCTGGATGGGGTCCTGGCACAGCCTGCCCTCCATGGGAGCCTGCCAGGCCCCTACCCCAGGCCCACCCATGCCCCACCCCGCCCATCCCAGGCCCAGGTATGCACACCCACCACTTGGGCCTCTTGGGCCGGCCTCCCACACAGCCCCCTGGTGCTCACCCTCAGTGCCTCCCAGGCAACTGTGTGACCATGAGTGTGTCCCCAACCTCCCTGGGCTCTGCTGCGGAGAGCTCACAAGTCCTTTGCCACAAAAGGTTTTCCTGCTCCAGTAGGAAGTCCAGAAATCCCTAGGACTTTCTGGAGCACAACAGCCTGTCCCAGCCGTGGGGTCAGGAGACCTTTGTTTACATCCTGAAGCTGCGCCAAACTGGGCCACTGAGATGTCAGTGCTGTGGGTGGGGTTGATGTCCCAGCTTTCAGTCCGTAGTCCCTGAATGAATGAGTGAGTGAGAATGAATGAATGAATGAGTGGTGAGTGAGGAATGAATGTATGAGTGAATAGTGAATGAATAAGTGGATGAGTGAATGAGTGAGCAAGAAAGAGAATGAATGAATGAGTGCTGAACAGGTGAGTGAATGAATGAATAAGTGATTGGTAAGTGAAGGAGTGATTGGGTGAGTGAATGAACGAGTGAGTGAGCAGGTGAGTGAATGAGTGATTGGGTGAGTGCATGAATGGGTGAATGAAGGAGCAAGTGATTGGGTGAGTGGCTGGATGAGCTAGGAATGAATGAATGCACAAGTGATTGAGTGAGTGAATGAATGAGCGAGGAAATGAGTGAGTGAATGAATGAATGAGCTCATAGTTGGGTGAGTGAACGAATCAGCAAGTGATGGATGAATAAATGAGGGAAAGAGCAAGTGAATGAATGAATGCACAAGTGACTGGGTGAATGAATGAATGAGCAAGGGAGTAAGCGTGAGTGAGTGAACAAGTGAATGAGCAGGTTCGTGAATGAATGTGCAAGCCATTGGGTGAGTGAATAAGTGAACAAGTGAATGAGTGAGAGTGAATGAATACCGAGATGACGGGGCCCCATCTGGCGGGCCGCTTGGACGACACACGCAGGGACAGCGCCCACGCCTGACCTGAGACCGAGTCTGCCCACGTGGCTGTTTTACGTGGACCCGTTGTGGGTGTGAACCCAGCGCTTATGCCTTGATGCCCATTCGTGGCCTTCCCTGAAACCAGAAGGCTGCCCCAGCTCCCTCCTGGGGCCATGGCCACTGCGCCCACACCACAGTGCTCACCCTCCAGCTGCGAGCATGGGGTCCAGCGACCCCATGGAAGGGAGGATCACGGGGAGACCAGGGCACACCATGGCATCACAGGCAGACACTGGCAGCTCTGTGTCCCCGCTCCTCCCCGAACGTTCCTGTCACGTCCCCGCCTGGTCCTGGGCATGGGAGACACTGCAGTGCGAAAAACTGGGAGTTCCGTCCTGAGGAAGGACAGGCCATGAGCAGGATCCATGGTGGGCCCCAGGAGACAGGAGCCTGGGCAGGGGTCAACAAGGCCAGAGTGGTCCAGCATGGGGTTCTGTGGCAGTGACATCGGAGGAAAACCTGTCCTGGCCTTTCTTGCACCCCTAAAACACCATCTGGCTGCAGCAGGGCCTGGAGGACAGAGTGAGGCCACTGAGCAGCCCATGGACCCGCACGGACACACTTGCTGGATGGTTATGGAAGGAGGAGCCCGGGCTATGAGAGGCCCGCCTGGCCCCCACCCTGTCCCCTGTGGTCCGAGGCCTCTAGCCCCCATTCTCGCGGGAGCGTTTGTCCGAGGGGGTGTCCTGCAGGGCCTCATGGATGTGACTCTGTCAGCCTCTGTCTGTGACCTGAGGCTCCATTTTTGCATCTGTGGAATGGGCAGTGGCAGCCGTGCCACATGCAGCTATGGGCAGGTGGGAGGAACCAGAGAGGCCCAACTCCCTGGCCCCATGGCCTGCATACAGGCAGCAGTGTGGGGCCTGGGCAGGCTCTGGGATGGGGGAGGGTGCCCAGCCCTGGGGCTATGTTCGTGGCAGTGGGCGTCGTGGCATGGGGGATATGGGGCCTCTTGCAGACAGCGACCTGAGCCTCCACCAGGCGGGTGAAGCCAGGGAGGGGGAAGCCACATCACTGTCACGGTCTCTGTCTGGTCAGTGACACCCCAAACTGAGCATGGAGCTGTGTCCCCAGGCCCCTCAGGCCCTGACGTTCCCTGCACCCTTGGGTCAGTGACCCCTGAAGGACTAGGCACTGGGCAGCTTGTCCCCACCCTGTCACCCATCAGGACTCCAGTTCCCAAGGAGAGGGATCCCCGCCTGTGTCCAGGCTGCCTTCAAGAACTCCACCCGGTGGTTCCCCTAGGCTCCAGGGTCCTGGCCCAGCACCCCCACAGCTCCCCTGGCCCCAGGCTTGGCAGAGGATTGACAGCCGGCCTAGTGGATAGGCCAGCAGAGTGGAAGCTGGGCACCCCGCACACAAGAGCTCAGGACCATGGACTCCAGTCCCCAGAGGACAGGGAGGCTGCCAGGGTCAGGACTGGGAAAGCGACTGCCTTGAGAAGAGGGCTGCCAGGGGAAGGCCATGGCCGCCACAGTCCACAGGCTCAAGGGTCAGGAGTGAGCCTGCTGTGGCACAGGAAGGAGGCCAAGGAGGCCCAGGGAAGGGAGTATGGACCTCCAGGTTGTCGTGGCCTGGGGCTGGCACCCATGAGGGCCTCTGCCCTTCCAGGCCATGGCCTTCTACCCCCAGGAACCGGCCAAACCCAGAGGATGCTACTATGGGAGGGCAGCCCCCCTGGCCCTGGAGGCCAGGCCTTTGCAGAGCTGGGCAGCCCAGGGCCACCCCTCACCAGACCACTGTGGCCAGAGGTCCCCGCCCCAAGCCAGCCCTGCCCGGTCACCCACGGACAGTGCAAGGCGAGCACAGGGCCTCTGGTTCCAGCTTCCCAGAGCTGGCTGAGGCCACACAGCCAGCAGGGACAGAAAGCCACCGCACTAGGAACCCAGGAAGCCTACAGAGGGTCAGTGCTGTGGGTGAGGTCGCTCCCAGGTTGTCCATGGCAGCTCCTGGCCCAGGCGCCGACCCCGCTCTTTGGCCTGGGGAGGTTCCCATCCCCTCTCTGGGCCCCGCTTCTCATCTGAGTGACAAGTGAGAACAGAACTGCCTAGTGGGGCCTCGGGGTGGTCAGGCAGTGCCAGCCATGTGAGCCCTTTCAGGACCTCAGCCAGGCCAGTCACAGCTGAGTGGGGCCTCAGGGAGGGTTAGAGACCCCATTGTAGCCTGCAACCAGGGCCTTGGGCTGCCTGGGAGGCTCACGCCACTATCCACCCCACCTGGGCTCCCCCTTCCCTTCTGAAGCCTCAGCAGGACCCCACCAGCCAGGCCCGAGGATGGGAGGGGACGGCCACATCCTGAGAGCTCACTATGTCCACTCGGGGTGTCCTCACAGGGGATGTGCAGCTGAGCCCAGTAAGGCTGAGACCCCTGACCTGGGAACGGCCCCAGGGGCCATCTGCCTCCCCCGTGGGGCTGCCGTCATGGAGGACAGAAGTTGAGGCCAGGTCCCTGGGCATCCAGAGGGGGCCAGGGCAGGGGTGGGGCCCCAGCTCCAGGACCCACAGAGGGACTTACGACAGCCCAGGAGTCCTCAGACTCAGCCACCACCCAGCAACCACCGGACATCTTCCAGGAGGACAAGGGTCGGCGGGAGTGGCCTGTGAGCCGTGTGGCCCGTACCCTGTGCCTCAGTTTCCTCATCTGGAAACCAGGGTCAAATGCCTGCTTGCGGGGATATCACCTGAGCCTGACCTGCTCCCGGGTCCTGCAGCTGGAGCGCCACATCCGGCACAGTCGGCATTCACACAGATAGGCTCATCTGGTCCCCATGGCCCACTCCCAGCTCAGCAGACCTGAGCACAGCTCCCCCACACCCCACCGGGCACCACGCTAATCCTCTCATCCTTAGGAAGCAAAATTATCACCACTTTTAATTGAAAAATGAGGCTTCCAGGACTCTGCACCCTATGGCGGCGGGAGAGTGATTAACGCAGCGCCCGGCCTCCAAGGAGGCCCATTAATCACGTCACTCAGGAGACAACTCATTAAGCTCTACCGCCAGCTGAGGTGGGGGACACTGGGACCCTCTGAGGGCCTCTTCTGTCCTGTTTCCCACGCAGAGTCCTCACTGGGCAGGTGGGCTCCATTTCCACAGACCGGAGGCCGCAGCCTCCTCCTGGATCATGGATGGCAAGGGGAGTCCAGGCAGCTGCCTCCCAATTCATGGCTGCCCAGCAGTCTAGCAGCCTCATCTGTGGAATGGGTCTCATGGGACTCCCTGCAGAAGCCCCCGCAGACCCCCAACAACCCCATGGACCCCTGCCTGCCCCACCCCACCAGGCTCTGCTCTGTCACCCAGCAGGGTCACAGCAGTGTGTGCAGGACGCCCAAGGCAGTCTGGACCCAGACTAGGGCTTCTGACCCGGAGGGTCTAAGTGGACCCCAGAAAAGACCGCTGAAGGAAGTCACTTTGAATGGGCGATGCCGTCGTGACAGCAGCACTGGGGTTTCACTTGGGAAGGATCATGTAAGGGAAATGGAGATGGCGGCTGTGGGGGACAGTCACATGGTGGCCAGCTGTTTGGGGAAGGAATGGTGACAACCTTTCCCACAAAGCCACAGCCACGCTGTGCCATGCACACCCTTGCCCCAGGGCCCAGCCCAAGGGCTACTGCTCCCCTGAGGGGCCCCTGGGCTACATGTGCAGGGCCAGGGCTGAGTCTCCGGATGCCACCACAGGGAGTTGCCTGTGTAGGGGCTCAAAGCCAGGACCCAGCCCAAGCTCCAGGCTGTGTGGCCTCGGGTCAGCGGGCACCCTCCCTGAGCCCTTGTTCCCACCGGTGGAGTGAACCCAGGAAACAAGGCAGCCCAAAGACACTCGCTCTGGAGCTCCAAGACAGAGCAGCAGGGCCGACCCATCTGGGGCACACGCACTCTGTCTTTGATTTCAGAGCGGGATCTGTGGAGCCCTGGCTTGGGACTGTGGGTGCCATTCCACGCTCTGACGCCCGCCGCCCCCACACCTGGACCACCTCCCAGTCTCAGCCCTGGGACCACCTGGCACTGCCTTATTCACCTGGGCTTGGCCTGGGCACTGAGTCCCTTTGGGCAATGCCAGGCAGGAGGGCCCCAAATGCCGTCACCCCCTGGTCCCCTCCAGCCCAGGAGGACATGGACATGCCACCTCCTCCTGCTCCCACCACACAGAGTCCTGGAAATGAGGCCCAGTAGCTGAGCCTGCAGCTCCCGCAGCAGGTGGGGAGTGTGTGTGCCCACACACGTGCATGCTCACATGTATGTATGTGTATGCATGTGTGCATGCTGTACATGTGTGAGTATGCACACGTGTGTGAATGTGCACTTGTCCACGCATGAGTGTGTGCATATGCGCACACGTGAGTGTGCACACATCTATACATGTGTACACATGTGTGTACGCACATGCGTGTGAATGCATCTGAACATGTGCGTGTGTGCGCGTGCATTTGTATATACCCAAATATGAATACATGTGTACATGTGTACACATGTGTATGTCTTTGTATGCACCCATATGTGAATGTGAACGCATCTGAACATGTGTGCTTGCATGTGCCCTCTGTGGGCACCCTTTGCTCTGTGATGCTATGTGGGGGCATGTGAGGGCACCGCCCCCTCAGATGGGCATGCTGAGGGTGCCCGCAGAAGACACACATGAGCTTACTCCAGCCTGTGGGCTGCCTTCAGGCACAGGTGTCCACCTGTCACTGGGAAGACATCTTCTTCCCGCCCTTATCTCCTCCTGTGAAAGGATCTCAAATGTGTGCTGATAAGGCTGTGGCCCCGCCTGTCCCACCCCTCCATCAGCCTCCACTGTCCCAGAGTAATTAAGATAAATGCGGCTGATAGCGCCCGTGCTCTGCACGCTACATATCGGCTACAGCCTCACCTGAGGAGGTTTATCTGGCGCTCAGGTAAGAGATCGTTTCTAAGAGAGCGGCAGCGTTAGAACAGAAGGAAGGGGAATATTGTGAAATAAATGTCAGGCGCAGAGGCCCCCCGGCAGTGGCAGGGATGTGAGGGAGGGGGGCGTGCTTCTCCTGGGGGTTGGGCTCCCTGGGACTGGGACGAGGCCGCCTGGGCATGGACAGGCCAGGACAGGTGTGACATGAATGAACTCGGGGCCTGGGCGAGCCCTGGGCACAGGCCAGTAGGCACTGCCGAGCGCATCCCTGTTTCCAGCCTGGCCATCTGGGGCAACCCAGGACCAGAGCCCTGCCTGGCAGGACAGGCAGGAGGGGCGTCTGACTTAACACACCATGCCCATCAGAGAGTGGCAGGCTGGTGAAGCGGCCATGCAGAGCCATGAAGGGGATGGGACAGCAAGAGACAGGGCCCCGGCAGCTCAGCTCAGGCAAACACAGCTACAGTGGGCAGGAAGGCTGGAGAGAGTCCGCGGTCAGAGTGAACCCGGGTTGGTGACTCCCAGACACCCTGGGGAGGCAGTGTCAGACCTGGGCTCTGCTTTCCAGACTTGCAGCTCAAGGCAAGCCATGTGTTTCTCCAGCCTCGGTTTCCCCATTTGTGCTGGGTCAGGCTGGTCCCGTCCCATGACGTAGATTCTGAGCCTTGTTGTCATCCAAATCAGGACAGGTGACCCCGAGGCCTTCCGTCCCTGCCCATGCCAGCCCCACTCCCAGCAAGCTATGAGCCCCCTCCCTAGTCTCTCCCCACCCTCAATGTCCCTCCACCAGCAAGGCGTACCCCCCTGAAAGACCTGTGAGACCCTCACCTGAGGCCATGGGAGGGTCATCGTCAGAGCAGCTTCTCGGGTCACCCTTGCCCTCTCGGCCCCATTCACAACTGACAACTTCCTCTTCCTATCTCAGCTCAAGGCCAGGTCTGGCTTGCCTGCCCCTTGGTGTGGCCAGGGCGCCCTCTCAGGAGGCACAGCCTGGACAGTGGCATCACCTCCATACCTCAGTCATTTCATCCGTAAATAGGGAGAATAGCCCAACCGGGCGGCCATGGAGACCGAGGGAGTGAGGCCTCGGCACAGGGTCATGCTGGGGCTGGTGCCCATCCCGATGGCGTTGTGATCACGCAGCATGTTCTAGCGAGCAAGCGTCCACGCAGCCTCGCCTGCCCTGTGACTCCCCCTCCACTCAAGCTGTGGCCAGGCCCAGGCCCTCCTCTGCCAAGGGGAAGGGGCACAGAGAGGAAATGGGCTTGCCCTAGGCCACACAGTGCATGGTGGCAGGTGGGTGGCATGCCATCCTTCCAGTGCCACGTCTAGAAAGCAGGGGCAACGGAGGGGCTGTGGTGGGGGAGAGGCCAGGTGCGGGTGTGAGCCTTGAATCACACCCTTTCAAGGGAAGGAGGAGGACAGAGGGTGGGCTGGAGGGGGGGTGGAGAGGGCCAAGGCCTCAAGCATCTGCTGTGACCCCATGCCGCCACACCCACGTATGCAGGGCTGGGAGCAGACAGGAGCCACCCCTGATGTCAGAGGTACAGTGGGGAAATCGGGCCCACTCCTAGAGAGGCCGGGTAGGAAGGCCAGGCTCTTGTGGGGTGGAGGACGAGCTGCTTGGACTCCCAAGAGGCAGCTTCGTGCATGAGCTTTGGTTTCTGTGTGTACGGGCAGACCCAGGACCCGTCGGATCCAACACTTCATTTGGCAGTTGGGGAAACTGAGGCCAGGATGCCCAGGGTCACAGGGGAGCTCTGGCTGGACGGGGTGCAGGGTTCCCTGGGCCTGGCACTCAGGGGATAGCCACCACAATGTGAGAGAGGGCCAGGGAGGGCCCACCCCTTAGGAGCTGCAGAATGGTGGGAACCAGCCGGGGAGTTGCTGCCCACACCTCGCAGGTGCACACACATGGGAGGAGTTCTCACCATGGGAGTCCAGGAGGGCTTCCTGGTAGAGCTATGGCCGCCCTTGGAGCAAACACCTGCTAGCACGTCCTGCTGGTCTTCTGAGGCAACTGGGGCTGTTCTGTTTAACCTTTTGATGGCGCCCTGTGAGGTCAGGACCGTGAGGGTGTCCATTTCACAGATGAGGAAACCACTCAAAGGCTCCAGCCTGGGCTCAGGTCCCACAGACAGAAAGCGCCAGAGCCAGGATGCGAGACCGGAGCTAGCCAGTCCCAGAGCTCACACTGTAGAGACGGTCCAGAGGACACGGGAATCAGGAAGATGGCGAAGAGGGGAGGGAAGCACCCCGGGCGGAGGAACTGCTCGAGGAGCCAGGTGGAAGGGCTGGGGCCAGGAAGCCCAGCTCTGGAGGCAGGAGAGGCTGAGCAGGGAGAGAAGGGCAGAGAAGGGGCCGGGACAGAGGCTGGTGGGCAGGGTGGGGGCAGGCGCCCAGCAAGGGGACCTCAGTCTAGTGGGCCCCCAGGCCAGAGCTACCTGGCATGATCTTGAGTTACCGGAGCTTGGCCAGGTAATGAGGGGCCAGTTACTGTTTCTGAGAGAAAAGGAGACCCCGCGCTCCTCCGGCGCTCCCTGGGGCCAGCCCAGGATCTGGGGATTAGATCTCTTGACTTCAAAGGCGCCCGGCCTGCTGAAACCCACACCAGTGCGGGACACACAGGGGCTTTGCCAAGAGCTGGGGTGGGGGCCAGAACCCCAGGCCAGGCACACGCCACCTGCCCCACTGCCTGAGAACCAGAGACTGGCCCTCCCACCTGGGAGGAAGCACTGGCCGCTGGTGCTGCCACACCCTGGGAGACTGGGGGCAAAACTAGGCCTATGGCCCCAGAATGAGAAGAGCTAAGTTCCATCTCCGGGCCGGCAGGTGGAGGTAGGGCCACCCCCTAGGTGGGAAGAACAGAATGATGGTCACTGAGACCAGGGCCAAGGTTCAGAGCCACCTTCATCTGACATGGCAGAAGCATAATTGCCAGCAGGCCAGCTTTCTTGCCCAGCCTGGCCAGGGTCAGCTGTGTGAACTTGGACGTGTGACACCACCTCTCTGGGCCAGGCTGCCTCCTATGTAGCTACTGGTTGACTCTGCCTTTTCCAGTTGGCCTGAGGTGCAGGACCTGAAACAGCATCTGACACAGTGTGAAGATGTGTGGATGAGTGGGTGGGTGGATGGATGGATGGATGGATGGATGGATGGATGGATGGATGGGTAAACTGATGGACAGATGGATAAATGGACTGATGGATGGGTGGGCAGATGGGTGATGAATGAATGAGTGATGGATGGGTGGGTGGGTGATGGATAAATGGATGGATGGATGGATGGATGGGTAAATGAGTGGATGGGTGGATAAATGGATTAATGGATGGGTGGGCAGATGGGTAATGAATGAATGAGTGATGGATGGGTGGATGGGTGGGTGGGTGATAGATGGATGTGTGGGTGGATGAGGATAGATGGGTGAATGGGTGGGTGATGAATGGTTGGGTGTGTGGTCGGATGGGTGGATGAGTAAGTGGGCGGGTGATGGATGGAAGGATGACAGATGGATGGGTGAATGGATGGTTGGATGTGTGGATGGATAGGTGGCTGGGTGGGTGGTGGGTGATAGATGGATGGGGAACAGATGGATGGATAGGTGGATGGATGACTAAATGGGTAGGTGAATGGGTGGGCGATGGATGAATAGGTGAATGGATGAATAGGTGGGTGGGTGATGGATGCTGAATGGATGGATGGATGGATGGGTGGATGGATGGGTGGGTGGATGGATGAGTGGGTGGATGGGTGATGGATGGATGAATGGATGAATGGGTGGATGGATGGATGAAGGATGGAAAGATGGAGAGATGGATGGGTAGGTGGGCAAATGTATGGAGGGATGGATGGATGGATGGAAGGATGAAGAGATGGATGATGGATGGATGGGTAGGTGGGTGAGTGGGTGGGTGAACGAATAAATGGGTGGAGATGGTGATGTATGGATGAGCTGACATATGGATTGATGGGTGAATAGATGGATGGTTGAACAGAAGGATGGATTGATGGATGATGGATGGATATGTAGGTGGGTGAATGGATGGATAGGGGATGGATTGGTGGAGATGGTGATGGATGGATGGATGGATGGAAGAAGGGAGGGAGGGATGGATGGAAGGATGAAGGGATGGATGATGGATGGATGGGTGGGTGGGTGAATGGATGAGTAAATGAATGAAAGGGTGGAGATGGTGATATATGAATGGATTGATGTATAGGAGATGGGTGAATGGATGGATTGTTGAAAGGATGGATGGGTAGGTGGATGAATGGATGGATGGATGGATGGAAGGAAGGAAGGATGTAGGGATGGACGATGGATGGATGGGTAGGTGGGTGAATGGATGAATGGGTGGATGGATGGGACCATGTGGCAAAGGCCCCACCATTTTTAGTGGCCTCCTACAGATCCTCCCCAGCCTCCTGCTATTCCTCCCTGGCCTTAGTCTCGCCATGTCTGAGTAAGGGTGACCTCCCTCCTCTGTGATGTTGGACTTCACATTAGGGTTTTGGGATCTCCACACCATTAGGAGGAACATGAGTCAGTTGTCTGTTGTCATGTACCAGGGAGTAACCTGATACCACACAGCTTTGTCACCTCATTTCCAAAGGCCGGGATTCAAGCAGGGCCTAGCAAGGTTGCTGTGGGAATATCAGCTGGGGTCGCAGTGTCATCTGATGGCTCAGCCAGGGCTAGGGTAGCACTTCCAAGGTGGCTGCCTCCCACAGTTGTGGACCTGAGGCCTCAGCTCCCTTCTTTGTGGCCTATCCGCAGGGTACTCACGTGTCCTCACACATGGCAGCTGCTTTCCCAAGCGTGTGATCCAAGCACACATGGAGGAAGCTACAGTGCCTGTTATGCCCTGTCTCAAAAGCCACACCCCTCACCTCCCCATGTTCAGGGCACCAGCGAGCATCACCAAGCCCACCCTCACTGAGGCTCCACCTTTTGAAAGGAGGAGGACAAAGAATGTGCAGACATAGTTTAAGACCACCATGGGGATGTTCATTGGACAGTCTTTGTCCAAATTCTGAACACACATGCCTTGGCTGCCCCCCTTCT
Organism: Carlito syrichta; assembly: GCF_000164805.1. Taxonomy (NCBI): domain Eukaryota; kingdom Metazoa; phylum Chordata; class Mammalia; order Primates; family Tarsiidae; genus Carlito; species Carlito syrichta. Next base: position 23,475 of record NW_007255996.1, on the reverse strand, counting down.
CAGTGTTTGTCTCACGGCTCAAGCTCCTGCATTTTCACTGCCATGTTCCGTGAGGGTCACATACGGCAGCACCCAGGGTTCATCCGGAGAGGTCTGGAGACATTAGTGTGGGCCTGCTCTGCAGCCGTGCATGGGCAGGCAGGTGGACAGACAGACGGGAGCCCTCGTGCACGAGTGGACAGATGGACAGGCGAGAGCTCCTCGTGCACAGATGGACAGAGGGACAGACAGATGGGAGCCCTTGTGCAGGGATGGGAGACAGACAGATAGCAGCTCCTCACATGAGGGTGAACAGACAGACAGGAGTCCCTTGTGCAGGGGTGGACAGATGGGCAGACAGGAGTCCTCATGCAGGGATGGACGGATGGACAAGATGGGAGCCCTCATGCAGACGTGGGCAGATGGACAGATAGCAGCCCCTCATGCAGGAGTAGACAAACAGGAGACCCTTGTGCATGGGTGGACAGACAGAGTCCCTCATGCACAGGAGGACAGATGGACAGACAGGAGCGCCTCATGCAGAGGTGGACAGATGGACAGACAGGAGCCCCTCACTCAGGGATGGACAGATGGACAGACAGACAGGAGTCTCTCACGCAGAGTAGACTAATGGACAGCAACCCATGGGACTCTCCAGGAGGTGCTGGTGCCTGTGAATGTGTGGTGGGGACCAGCAGACCATCAGCTCTCTTTTGTTCCAAGAGGGAATGGTCACCAGCATGTGCTGGCATTTGCATCGAGACCCTGGAAAGAAGCCCAAGAGAACCCCCACATCTGCCCAGCAGGCTGGGGTTCCAGCGAGTGGGAGGAGTCTCCTCACTGCTGGCCTCAGGATGGTTTCTTGAGATTTGGAACATTATGAGTGCATAACCTATGCACAAATACACACGTAGCAAAAAGAAGGGGCAGTAATCACCAAGGCAGCACCAGCCCTGCAGCCTCGGGGTCCCTGGGTGGCTGAGCCCCCACTGCCTTCGGAACTCTCCTGTCTTCCCACAGCCCTGCCCGGTACCCCCCTCCCAAGCACCATGTCAGTTTTGACACATTTTCCATTTTCTTTGCAGCCAAGTTCTCATTCCTCTGGAAGTTGTGCGGTGATCTGGCTGAGGGCCCCTGACTGCCCAGGTACGTAGAAACACAAAGGCTGGCCGACTGTTCTAGCCCAGGACCCTCCAACCCCCACATCAGCCCTCCTCACCCCGCACAGGACAGCCATCAGAGCCGTGGCTTCGTGGCTTCGTGCCTCAGCTCTGAGCTGGGAGGTTGAGCGGGCAGCATGTCCCTCATGGCAGCCATTGACACAGGTGCCCACATCAGATCAAGCCTGTGTGCACAGCTGTCTTCAAACCAACACCACCAGCTGGGATCCAGGGAAAAATCGCCCCCTCCCGGAAGCTTCCCTGATATCCCCAGTCTGAGCCCCAACCTACTGAGTTGCCTGGCCAAAGGCTCCAGGCTGTGGTGGTGGTCTTGCCCAAGGGAATGGGGCTTCATGAAAGGCCCCAGCTGACTCCCTGAACACCTGGAATGTGTGGGATACAGCCAAGCCCCGAGGCCAGGAGATGGACCATGGGGTCTGTGTGGGCCTGGGAGGTGCCCCTCCTGGGAGGACCCCTCACTAACTGAGGCCTAGGGCGAGTCTCTCCCCTCTGTGTGCCTCAGTTTCTCAGGGGTGGCAATGGCAGGAGTGGCAGTGGCAGACAGTTTTACCTTCAAACCTCCGTGAGGACCCAGGAAATAGCATGGACCAGTGAGCAGAATCTGGGCCTCACTGCTGCCACTGCCAAATCATCATATATTCACCCAGCAAACTTTGTCCATGCGTCCTTGCCCCAAGCACTCCAAGTCCCCTGGCCCTGGGAGTGGGGCCCAGAGGAGGGGAGAGAACCCTACCCTGGGCTGATGGGATGCGGAAGGGGCCCAGCCGTGGCAGCAGCCGAAGAGGGAGGGATACCTGGGACCCCCACACAATGTTTCCCTCCTGAGGGCTGCAGAATGGAGCTGGCAGTGCCTTAGGTTGGTGGGTGCTGGCATCTTGCCCACCCTGGAGACCCTGGCCTGGATCAGGCAGGACACCCCTCCTCAGTGGGGCAGCTCCTGGCTGGTCTCCACAGCAGGGCACTAGCAGGACATGCAGGGGGCCCCTGGGTTCAAGCCCCACTGCTGTGGTCTCAAAGACCCAGAGCTGAGACCCCACTGGAGAGTTCTGCAGCTGAAGGACAGGCCCTCCCTCCCAGGGAGGCAGCTGGGTCTCGCTGAAAGGGCCCCAGACTCACCTCCAGTTCCTGGCTACTCTGCCTGCTGCTGTGTGTAAGTCCTTGGGCAAGTCCTCGACCTCTCTGGGCCTGCCATGAGGACTCAGGGGTCTGTGGCAAGGATGGTGCCCCCAGGAGCTGAGCTCTGCCTCCTCTCCCTGTACGAGAGGCAAGTGGCCAGCAGAGGCTCAGAGGAGCCTGACCCCGGGCACCCCACCCACTACATGGCCTGGGCCTGTGGCCCGGGTCTGAGTCCCGTCCACACAGAGGACAGTCCTGTGTATCATGAGGACAGATGAGACCAAGTGAAGCTGGCTCTGGTGGGGAAGGAGTAGGGCTCCCCTGACAGGTGACCCCTACCACGTGCGAGCTATGTAGCCTCGGCTCATGGCTCTGTGCTCTGAGCCTCACCTGGGAGTGGCCAGGGAGCCCAAGACCCCCATGTGGGAGAGGACAGGACTGCTGGGCAGGAGCAGGCTTGGGAGACAGGTGGGAGGGATGCAGCCATAGCCCCCACGGCCCCCAAGGCCCCCAAGGCCCCCACGGCCCTGGGACGTCAGCACAGACTCCAGCTCAGTGTTCTCGGGCTAGGACTAGAGCCACAGGAACAGGCCAGAACAGGAGCCCGGCTTAGAGGCTCAGAGAGGAACTGGCACCTTCCAGAACTGGGCGCTTCCCGGGGCAGGGCCCTGAGGCCATACTGGGGCTGCAGAGGCAAGGAGACCCCAGCCAATGGCAGGGACATTGCCATCTCAGACCAGCCTCTGGAGCCTAAGAAGGTGGGGCTGAGCCCAGGCTGGACTCTGCGTGGGGTCTCACCTCCTCGTTGTCTGAAGCCCAGGCTCCTGGCCAGGGTTGTTCCTGCAGGCCGAGAGCAGGGAGGGCTCAGGGGTGTTCCTCTCCCAGCTGCTAGGAGATGCAGGTGGCCTTCTCAGACCCCAGACCCAGACAGCTCCCACTGCCGCCCACCCCCTCTCTGCCCTTTCCCCTCCCTTTTCCCCTCCCTCTCCTTATCTCCTTTCCTCCCTCTCCCTCCTTCCTCCTTCCCTCTCCCTCTCCCTCTTCTTCCCTCCTCCTTCCCTTCCTCCCTCTCTCTCCTTCCCTCTTCCTTCCTCACCCCCTGCCCCTCCCCCACAGCACCCCAAGCTCAGTCCACAGGACTCGCTTTCTCTGGCTTCTCCAAGGTGCTGTCTGAGAACTTGGGGCTTCTGTGCTGGCTTCTGCCTCCAGCCTGGCCACAGCCTGCAAGGGGAGACCTGAAGCCGGGTGGGGGATTGCCCAGGTGGGCCCATCCCAGCCCCCACAGCCTGCTCACAGCTGCCCTTTTCTTGCAGGCTCGGCCCAGGACCATGAGAGCAGGCCTTTCCGGGGCCCCCCAAGGGCTGAGGATGGCCGCCCGGCCCACACCCCGCAGCCCCCCGCAGATCACCACAGCCTCCTAGCATCCGGACAAAGGGGCCATGCCAGGGGAGCAGCCCCGAGCGGCGCCACCGCCCACCATGACCAGAGACCTGCAGCCCTGCCAAGCTGCCAGTGGCCTGGGGCGCCCCTCCCAGGCCCCCCACAAGGACGATGCAGCAGCCAGCAGGACCACCAAGGGTGTGAGGGTGGTGGGCGGTGGGGCCCAGGCCATGGAGGCCCCTGAGGCAGGACCGAGACAGACTCCACCCCTGAGAGCCCAGGCCCCAGGCAGGCCCCCTGGGAAGGCAGGCAGCCCCCGGGCCCCACCCGGGCGGACCCGCCCCCAGGCCCCCCTGAGTGTCACCAGCTTCAGGGCCAGGCCTGCCCTGGACCAGCCCCCTGAGGTCCTGCCGCTCGAGGCCACCCGGCCTCCAGAGGCAGATGCCCCCCAGGGCCCTGGGCCCGGAGCTCCCCTCAGGTCTGGCATCCCCAGGGCCAAGGCCCGACCAGCCCTTGATGAGCTCGGCTTCCAACGGTGCTTCCAGGAGACTCCCTCCGGCTTTACCTCCACCGACTATACCTCACCGAGTGCCACCCCCGGGCCCCCGCCCCTGAGGGCTCCCCATAGCAGGGGCACCAGCCCCCTCAGGCCGGCCACCTACCCTGAATTCCAGGCCGGCGGGGTCACCTCCTGGCCTCCTGCTGCTGAGAACAGCTTTCCAGGTGCTAATTTTGGAGGCCCCCTGGCCGAGCCTGAGCCCTTTCCTGAAGGCGGCAGCCCTGGGGGGCTCTCCTTCCCATACCCCTTCCCGGCCCTTCCTGGGGCCAGCTCAAAGTCCTTCCCTGCGGACACGGCGGGGCACCCCTATGTGCTCACCTTCCACCAGCCCCCGGAGGCTTGGCCAGAGGAGCCAGTGGGCACAGGCCCCACCTTCCCACTGCCCACACAGCCGGCACCCCCACCCCTGCCCTGCTACCCAGGCCAGGCAGGCAGCCTGAACACCTCTGGTGACCTCTCCCCGCCGGGGGCTCCTCACCCGACCCCTGGCCCCTTCACGGACACTTTGCACAAGAACCTGACCAAAGTCCTTCCTGAAAGACCACCTTCGGCCCAAGCTGGGCTGGGGAGCCCAGAGGGGGCCCCCAACTCCCTGCCCCAAAGACTCTTCCCGGGGCAGCCACATGGAGCCGGTGGGGTGGACACCAGCCCGGGGCCCCTGG
>NW_007255996.1:0-18505 GCF_000164805.1 Carlito syrichta | reverse complement strand
GCCTGCCCCAGCTGTGGGACCCCACGGTGACCCCTTTTCCCACACCTCCCCTGGGCCCCCCAGCCACCACCAGAAGCTTGTTGTTCGATGGCCAGCCCAGCCCAGGCCAGCGGCTCTGCCTGGCCCAGAGCTCCCCACTGCCGTGGCCCCAGGTGCTCCCAACTGCAGGGCCAAACCCCCACTCACTGGAAATGTTGAGCCCACTGCCCTTCCCTGCGGGGGTTTCCGAGTGGCAGGGGGCTGGCCAGGGCGGCCTGGGCGCTGTCAACAAGACGCACGGGCCCAGGGAGAAGCTGGCCATCGTGAGGGGCAGCCCAGGCCAACCAGGCAGCTCCCCAGGTCTGTTCCCCTACAATGGGCTGAAGGACTCTGCAGCTCAGCCCCTGTTCTTTGGAGTGGCCCAGCCTCAGGCCTCGCCCCGAGGGACGCCCGGCCTGCCCCCGTCCCGGGTGGTGGGCGCCTCCCCCAGCGAGTCTCCGCTGCCCTCCCCCGCCACCAACACGGCCGGCAGCACCTGCTCGTCCCTGTCCCCGCTGTCCAGCAGCCCAGCCAACCCCAGCTCGGAGGACAGCCAGCTCCCCGGCCCGCTGGGGCCTCCCGCCTTCTTCCACGCACCTGCTCACCCCCAGGACGCCAGCAGCCCCTTCCCGTCCCCCGAGGCCCCGCACGCCCGGCCTACCCACTACCAGCCTGAGCTGGCCAAGGCCTTCTCCTTCCCCACAGACGGGCTGGGGACTGACACCACCTTCCGGGGCCTGGAGGAGGGCTTCCCCCGTGCCCCACCCCCATATGCTGCTCACCACTTCTCCCTGAGCAGCGCCAGCCTGGACCAGCTGGATGTGCTACTTACCTGTCGGCAGTGTGACCGCAACTACAGCAGCCTGGCTGCCTTCCTGGCGCACCGGCAGTTCTGCGGCCTGCCCCTGGCCAGGGCCAAGGATGGCCCCCAGCAAGCCCAGGGCACTCCCAGAGTTCCCACTGATACACAGTCAGGCATGATCCACCCTGCGAAGCCCGGCCCCTTCCCACTGGCCGGGGACACCCAGGCAGATGACAAGGACGACTCCCTGAGGGCAGGTTTCTTGCCTGGCCTATCCACCGCCCCCTTCCCACTTCCCACCACAGACCTGGACATGGAGGATGAGGCCAAGCTGGACAGCCTCATTACCGAGGCACTCAATGGCCTGGAGTACCAGTCAGACAGCCCTGAAATCGACAGCAGCTTCATCGACGTCTTTGCTGACGAGGAGCCTTCCGGGCCCAGAGGCCCCGGCCCTGGGCAGCCCCCCAAAAACAAGGCAGTGGCTCCAGAGGACAGAGCCCAGTCCCTGGTCACAGTTACCCTGCCAGAGCCCCGTGCGACCTGCCCTGGGGACAGGGGCCACTCGGCCCGTGGCAGGTCCAAGGCTCGCGCCCTGGGCCTGACACCCACAGAGGAAGATACGCCCGGTCTGGCCAGGCAACAGGGGAGGGGCAAGCAGTTTAAGCTGTTCCGGAAAGAGCCGGCCATGGCCGAGGCCATCGAGGGGACCAGCGAGGGTAGCAGAGTCACCCGCCTGAGGCCCAGGAGGAAAGGCAGCCATGCAGAGCGGCCCTCGCCCCGGCCCCGTGATCTCCGGACCCAGGAGCCCCAGAACCGCGCAGAACCTGGTGACCCAGTCCCTGGGGACCCCTTGCTGCTCGAGGAGCCTCAGGGAACCCAGTGCCTGCACCTGCTCCCCAGGAGGAGAGCCCGGGGCGGCACCTGGAGCAAAGAGCTCATCTGCAAGATCGTACAGCAGAAGAACCAGCTGCACCGGCGCCAGGTGCAGCAGGCCCAGGGCACCAAGGCCTCTGCATCCAAGAAGCCCCAGCCCGGCCAGTGCGACTTGGCCTCCGAGTCCGAGGAGGAGGAGCGTCCACGCCTGCGGGTCCCCAGCTTCAGAGGCCGGTCCCGCCATGGCTGCCAGCGGCGGACCCGGGGCGAGAAGAAGAAGGACGTGGACTTGCCCCCAGCCCCCCGGGAGGATGGAGAATCCCAGAAACCCATGAAAGTCGTGAGGCGGGAGACCCCGGAGAATGGCACCCCTGACTCCGTGGAGCCACGCCGGCCAAGCCCAGGCCCCTGTGGGAGCCTTGAGGCCCAAGGACCACTAGACAGCCTGGAGGCTGGGGTAGCCCCCATGGAAGGAGGCCCGGAGTGTGTTGACCCCCCCTTGGTGACCCCTGAGCCGCCCCTGCAGGTTCCTGCCAACACTGAAACCCCAGAGGAAGCCCACCCATCACAGGACGTCCTCCGAGAGACCAAGCAGCCTGAAACTGTCAGAGAGTCACCCCCAGGCACAGCAGAGCTTGCAGAGGCATCCAGTCCCTCCACAGCCCCCTGGGTGGAAGGAAGCCCCAGCCCCCTGACCCCAGAGCCACCACAGCCCAGCAGAGAGGACACTGGTGGCACCAAGGGAAGCCTCCCCAACGTAGTACCCCATGGGAGCCCCCCAATGCCAAGTGCAGGCCGTCTGCTGGGTGCCCCTGGGGGCATGAAGCCCCCCTTCTCCCCCAACAGAGAGGACATCCCTGCCTGCCAGCTTCCAGGGCCCGCGGCCAATGCCCTAAACACTGTCTGCCCCAAGCCCGGCGGCCTGTTTTCAGAGAACCCTCATCTTGGTTACAACCCTGTTCATGTTCATGGGGACCCCGTGGGGGCTCCAGTCTCCAAAAAGGGACCCCAGCCCTGCATCAACGACCCTGGCACTTTGTTCCTTGGACCCAGAGACCCAGCCGGCGACTTCCCAGAAGGCCTGTGCCGCAAGCCCTCTGACCAGGATGCACCACCAAACAGCTGCTCTTCCCTGTGCCGGGCTGATACGGGCACCAGCTCTCTTGAGCCAAAACCACCTCAGAACCCACCTTACATGGTCGAAACAGACCCAGGCAAAGCTGGGTCACCATTAACCCTGGAGTCCATGTCCCTCTTTTCAGGGCTGTCCGTGGACGGATTCGACCCGGCCCTCGACGCCAGCCTGCCTGCAAGCAGGAATGCCCACGTGCCGTTCCCATGCACGGACTCTCCCCAGAGGAAAACCCAGTTGGAACCACCGAACCCCGCATTTCTACTGCTTGAGGACGTGTCCCTGGCGCGGCCCAGTCTCTTTCCTGACCTCCCAGGGGAAAAGGAGCTCAGCAGGAAGTGTCCCTGTGAAGGGACGGCACCCCGGCATACCCCCTTGTCTGGAGGTGGAGGCGAGTGCAGTGCACCCTTCATGGGTCACTTGTCAGAGGACGAGCTGGAGATCCAGAAGCTGGTGACTGAGTTAGAAAGTCAGCTGCAGGGGAGCAAAAGCACTCCTGGGGCCCCAGGAGAGCTTGCAGAAGATGAGCTTGCGATCAGGGTAGACTCGCGCCCAGGAACAGAGTCAGTCTCTTCTCTGCCCACCCGCCAGGCCACCTCACCCCACAAGGCCACACTCCCAGCGGTAGACCTCACAGTGGTGGAAGAGTCCAGTTCACTTGGGAAAGGTGTGGACACAGCCGTGGCTACCATGGAAGGGAGGCCCCAGGGGGTGTGGCCCTCACCAGCCTTATTCCACCGGGGGAAGGCAGCCCTTCCCCCTAGCGCCCACGAAGACCCAGTTTCTGGGCCTTCTTTTGGCCCCACAGGGGCCAGCCTCAGTGGCAGAGTCTCCAGGATGGAACCGCCCCAGGCAAGGGACCGTGGGATCTTCCCAGATGCTGGCTCACTGGACTCCTGTGAGCAGCTGCAGCCCCTGCGGGGCACCAGTGACTTCGCAAGGGGCAGCCCATGCGGTGAACTTTCCTTTCCTGAGAACAAGGGGGCTGCCGGGCCACACAGGAGGGGGGCTGCCCTGCCATCTCCCCGTGATCAGAGAGGAAGACTCACCCCAGAGCCTCACGGGGTGCTTGGACCGAGCCTAGAGACCCCCATGCTAGAAGTAATTGGTGACCACATTGCCCACCCGGCCCCTGACGTGGTGCTCCAGGGAGGTGGGCTTCTGCCTCTGGATGCCATCTGGCCCCCTGGTGCCCACCACGGTGAGGTTGCCCAGGGACACGCTGCAGGGGCAGGCGGGTTGCTCCACACCACGGTGGGGACACCTGGCCTCAAGGGTAGTGAGTTTGTGCCATCAGGGACCTCGCAGACTGTCCCCCAAAGCAGGGAGGTCCGGGGTGCCCCTGCGCCAAGTCCTGCCTGCATGCCCAACGCAGACCCTGGTGGGAAGCTCCGAGATCCAGCCTCAAGTCCCCGAAGCCAACTCCGGTTCCCAGGGACCAGAGCAGTTGAGCATGAAGACACCATCCAGGGCTTGCAGGGGGCACTGGCAGCTGATCCTCAGAGCCCTCAGCGAGGGGACCCCTCGCATCTAGAAGGGAACATGGTGAAAGGTGGGAACGGGGCCTGTCGCCCCACCCTGGGTTCTCCGGGGCGTGTGCAGGAGACAGCTGTCCCTACAGGGGCTGGACATCCACTGGGGCCTGAGAAAGAGAGTCATAGAAGTTCACCTGGCCAAGCCGAGGAGCCCCAGGGCCCAGGCAGAGCCAACCAGCTTCATGCAAAAAACCGGGGGATCCCAGGACAACCAGAGAACGTGGCCTTGGCCATTGCAGGTCCTGCCAGGGGTGTGGCCCCACTGGAGTGGGTACCTGGGGGAAGCAGGGCCATCTCGGGCCTTCAGAGTGAGGCACGGCCCACCCCGAGCCCCACCTCCCCAGATAGAGGACACCCCTCACTGGCCTGGACAGAAGCCCACATGCAGAACAGACCTGCAGACTGGACTCCAGAGAAGGTGTCTGCGAGGGAGAGCCCAGCCCTCTCCATCGGGGGCCTGGCCAACCCCGTTCCATGCAGCCTCCAGCACCTGTCCCAGAAGGACCCGCCCCCCTCGCCTTCCAGTACCTTCCAGAGTGAACTGAGGGGGCTGCTCCCGGCACCTCCATCCTGCAGGGACCCTCCCAGCCCCCTGCCAGTCTGTTCTCCCACCTGGGCACCTTGGGACGGGGCCAATGGTGTCCAGGATGCCAGGGCTGGACGCTCCCTCGTGACTCTGACAACAAGCCCCTGTGGCCCCAAGGAGACGCTGGCACGCTATCCCCTTCTGGGGGCCAGCAGTCTCCTGGAAGACCCTCCCCCACAGCAGCCTGGCTCCATCCATGTCCCTACCTCCACCTGTGGGGGGGACGGCCCCCAAGATGGCACGTTCAGAGCTCTAGAGGATTCCAGAAAAGAACAGCTGAGGGATGCCACTCCCCCAACCCCCACAGGCACCATCTCCCCCGGAGGGACCACTGAAGCTGCTGGCCTGTCCAGCATCCCCACCCAAGTCGAGGCTGAGGCGGTCAGAGAGCTCCGGGCACCAGACACGCATGGCAGGGGGAACCCTCTTCCCACCAGCCTCGATGGGACGTCCAGGGACCCCTCCTCCTGCTCCCCAGGCAGTACCACCTGCAGGGGAGACCAGAGTGTCACGGCTGAGCCCACGGACCCTCCTACACTGGGAGCTGTGGGGCCAGACTCCCACGCCAGCCCGGCAGGTGCAGCAGGGACCAGCAGTGGGGGACGGCAGGTCCCGGGGCCATCTGAGGCAGGGTGCTCTGGCCTCACGAGGGTACCCCAGGCAGCCTGCCCTTCCCAGGGGCTCTGCTGGGATGGAACCATGCCCCCAAGCAGTGCAGCCAGTGATTCCCGGCCCGCCTTGCCCCAGATTCACAGAAAGGTCTCCCAGCAGACACCCCAGGACCTCAGGCAGAGGCCTGGTGCCCCTAAAAAGAAGCCCACAGCCACAGAGAATGGCCACTGGAAGGGCCTGTCCCCACACGCGCCGCCTGTGACCTGCGAGGTCTGTGCAGCCTCCTTCCGCTCCAGGCCGGGTCTGAGCCGGCACAAGGCCAGGAAGCATCGGCCACCTGGGGCGGCCGCCTCCCCAACAGGCCCCGCAGCCAGACCTGGCCAGCAGCCTCTGGGGCCTACAGCTCAGACATGCCGGCCCCCTGGGAAGAAGAGCCGCAGGGAGAGGCCCAGTTACTCACCAAGGGGCCCCAACCACATCACTGGACTGCCTGCCACTCAGGGCTCGCCAGGGACACCTGGGACACTAGGCTCCCCACCTGGCCAGCAGCCTCACTTCCTAGCCCTGACTGAGGATGTGGAGGGTGTGAAGGCTCTGGCCTCAACAGGGGAGGATGTGAAGACCCTGGCCTCAACCGAGGAGGTTGTGAAGACCTTGACCTCAACAGAGGCGGTTGTGAAGGCTCCTGTCTCAACTGGGGAAAATGTGAAGACTCCAGCCTCCAAGCCCAGAGGACCAGGCCAGCGGAAAGACAAGCCTCATCCCACACGGGCTGAGAAAAGGAAAGGCCAGAGGCGGTGCCAAGACCCCACAGAGCCCCCCAGCTGCTCGGAGGGGAGACCAGAGGAGAGCGGGGGAAAGCGGAGAGGGAGACGGCTCCGAGGGGAGTGCCCAACCCGGGCCCCTCTCAACATGAGCTCAGATGGGCTCAGCTCCCAGACAGCCACCACAACTGCCAATCACCCAGCCCTACCTTGCTGCGACTTCGGGCCAGATGGAGGGCCTGAGGCAGCCAGGGGACAGCCACCTCGCCCGGCCACAGCGGGGCCCAGAGGGACAGGGGTCGTCACAGGGACAGACCTGGAGGCACTGTGTGCAGAGGAGACTCCAGCCCGGCCACTGCCCGAAGGTCAGATGACATGTCCAGGGAGAACAGCAGGCACATCTCCTGGGGACCAAAAGGGGGCCTCGGCGAGGGTGCTCTGGGGACCGAGCAAAACCGGGGTGTTGGGAATCAGTGAAGAACCATCCCCGGCAGCCAGGAGCGAGCCCCCAGAGCACAGCCCAGCCGTAAAGGGTGGGTCTAGCGAGGATGACCGGGAGGGGGACGGGCCCCCCTTGGGCCCCCCAGGTTTTCCAGAGAGTTCCAGCTCTGCAGCAGGTTGCACCAGCAGTAGCCACCCCCAAGGCCTCCTGGATGCCCCAGATGCCCAGCGTGGTGACCAGAGGCCCGGCGACCTCACTCCCGAAGCCCCCAGCCTGGGCCCCGGGGACCCCCTGAGCCTGTTTGACGACGAGGTCTCCTTCTCCCAGCTCTTCCCTCTGGGCGGCCGCTTGACTCGGAAGAAGAACCCACGTGTCTACGGGAAGCGCTGCGAGAGGCCCGAGCGCCCACGGTTGCCCAGGCCCAGCGAGGATGGGGCCAGCTCCATGCCTTGCGCCACACACCTGCCTGGCGACCTCAGCGACTCCGGCTCCCTGTGCCTCTGCCAGGAGGACCCATGGGAGGACGAGGAGCCCACGGGCCTGCCCCAGGCCCTCCTCCTGGGCAGCTTCCTCAGCAGAGACATGCCTGGCATGGAGCCTTGGGTGCCTGACCTCGACCTGTGGGCTCCAAATCCCGGCTGGCAGCCATGTGCAGAGAAGGCACCCTCCTGTGGCCCCGAGGACCAGACAGATGCCATTCCTGAGCTACACGTGGTCCCGGCGGCCTGGCGTGGCCTGGAGCTGCAGGGCCCCGGGGAAGACACGGCCTCTTCCCTGGGAGATGTGAGCCCCGAGCCCCCCAGCCTGGAGAGAGAGCACCTGGACGGAGGGTTGCCCAGGGACTCCAGCCTGCTGCCTCTGCCAGCCGCCGAGTTGGAGGCACTGGGCACCAAGCTTGAGATGCAAGAGCTGTGTTTCCTGGGGCCCTTGGAAGGTGCTGTCGGTGTACCCAGTACGAGCTTCTTGGACTTGGAAGCCATGGTGGGCTCACAGGAGCCGCGGAGCCCAAGGACAGAGGAAGCCACCGGGGCAGGGCAAGCCCAGGGAGGGTCACAACCAACCAAGGGCAGGCGGGCCCCCTACAAATGCCGGGTGTGCTTCCAGCGCTTCCACGGCCTGGGTGAGCGGGATTTGCATGGGCTGACGCACTCGGCCGCACCGCCGCCCACCTGCTACATGTGCGTGGAGCGCAGGTTCGGCTCACGCCAGCTGCTGCGGGGGCACCTGCAGGGGCGCCATGCGCGGGGACGGGTGGGGCCGTGGGCCTGCGGCATGTGCCTGCAGGAGGTGGCCGACGTCTGGATGTACAACCAGCACCTGCGGGAGCACGCTGTGCGCTTCGCCCGCCGGGGGCCAGCACGCCGGGCCCTGGAGGGCCTGGAGGGTGGCGACGTCTCCCACTTGCTCAGCCGCCTCCTGGAGCCCAGGCTGCCCGAGGGCGGGCCCGCCCCCCGCGGCGTTGAGGCCAGCCCTGGGGAGGCGCCAGCCAGCGAGGACCCTGACCCCGCCCCAGGCCCCCCTGAGGCATCCCCCTGCCCAGTGCCTCTGCCACTGCCCCGGGCCGCCACAGTGCCCACACCCTGCAGGGACCCAGCCCGCGACTGTCACCACTGCGGCAAGCATTTCCCCAAGCCCTTTAAGCTGCAGCGTCACCTGGCGGTGCACAGCCCACAACGCGTCTACCTGTGTCCGCGCTGCCCGCGCGTCTACGAACAGCCCTGCGAGCTGCGGGCACACCTGGGCGCAGTGCACGGGCTGCAGGCACGGCCAGAGCCGCCGCACACCCCGCTGTTCACCTGTGAGCTCTGCGCCACCGTCATGCGCATCATCCGGCGCTCGTTCGCCTGCAGCGCCTGCAACTACACCTTTGCCAAGAAGGAGCAGTTCGACCGGCACATGGACAAGCATCTGCGGCGCGGCCAGCCACCCTTGGCGCTGCGTGGAGGGAGGAGGCCGCAGGGCCCCGGGCCAAGGGCGCCGGCCCCCGAGGGCGCACTGCCCAGCAAGCGGCGCAAGGTGGCCGGGCCTGGCACCGATGGGCCAGTGGCCCTGAGCAGCAGCCCCACCCCGAGCAAGGTGCCCCTCTCAGCCCTGCTCCAGCCCGGCCCCGAGGTGGCCTCCCCTACTGACAGGGGATGGCCCGAGACCCAGGAGGCACCCGCAGACCTGGGGGCCCATCCAGCCAGGGGGTGCGAGCCACCATCTGACCTCCAGGAGCGACCACCCGCATCACTGTCTCCCATTCCAGCTGTCTTGGCTGACAGCAGAGGTGGCTGCAAGCCGGACAGAGCCCTGGAGAGGCCAGAGGATGAGGCCTCCCCGGGCAGCCCCCAGCCTCCTCTCCAGCAGACCCTCCTGCTGTCCCGGCCGGGTGCCAGAGGCCGAGTCGTGGAGGGACAGAGGGTTTCGCTCCTGCTCCCTGAGAAACGCAGGGCCCCAGGCACCCGGGGTGAGTGTGCCGCTGACCATTCCCAGGAAGATCCCTCCCTGCTCCAGGGGGAGAAGCAGGCATCTGCTGGTCACACGGTGCCCCAGGGGACCACGGGACGCCCCTCCTACAAGGGCAGTTCCACCACGCCGAGGGGTTGCCAGGACTCCTCCAAGGAGAGGCCAGCCAAAGCCCCCCTCAGCAAAGTGTCCAAGTTCCCAGGACACCCAGGGAAGGCCCCGGGGAGTCTGGTGCCCAGAGAGCCAGCCCGAGGCTCTGGGAACAAGACAAAGCCCTTGGCCCCCAAAGCCAAGCCAGGCCCCAGCTTCCAGGGCAGTGGGGGCCCTCGCCCTGGCACAGAGACCAGGGGTGGTGGCCGGCCTCAGCCGGCCAGCAGGCAGCTTCAAGGCGAGACGGCCAGCACCCCAGCCAAGCCTGGCTTCTCCGACCGGAGCCCCGCACCTGACAAGCCTCCCGCTCGGGCCCACACCAAGAGCTGCACCAAGGGGCTCAGGGAGGCGGGTGACCCCAGGGAGAAGGGGAGGAAGGGCCAGGGGGGGCCAGCCAGGACTGGAGGTGTGGGGAGCTCAGGGAGTACCTCCTGGGCCCCCAACAAGCCCCCCCGCACCCCACGAAAGCAGGCAGCTCCCAGTCGCGTGCCCCCCACCAAGCCCAGACCCATCAGCCAGAACAGCAGGCTGGGGCCGCAGCCCTCAGAGCGGCAGAAAGGGGAGCCCAACCATACCCACCCGCAGGAGGGCCCAGGCAAGGCCTGTCCCCCGGTCAGACCCCCACTCAGGCTCCCCAAGAGGGGCAGAACTGTCCACGGTGCTGAGCCCATGGACCTCCGAGGCCACCGGACTGCTGAGGCCCAGAGCGACCTCCTCAGCCAGCTCTTTGGGCAGAGACTGACCGGCTTCAAGATCCCCCTCAAGAAAGACACCTCCGAGTAATTTATAGGAGCAGGTGCGGGGCGGGTGGGGCTGCCCACCCTGGCCTGCACCCACCCTCTGAGATGGTTCGCCCTGTGGCCACCTGATGTATCCTTAGAGCTGAGACTGTGATGCTTTCAGCAGGGCCTGGAAGGCTGGGGTGAGGGACGGGCAACTGCAGCCCCTTGGAGGCCACGCAGCCGTTTTCTTGGTACTGAGCACTTGAAGAGGAGCAGCCCGGCCGCCGCACCCCCGCCCCTCGCCTCCCGCCAGCCCTGCTGGGAAGGTACCAGATACTGGCGAACCCAACATTTGAAGATTTGCACAACCCTCCCCCTCCCCCATCTAGCAGGGAAGTAAGTTGAGGCAGCCAGTGAGATGGTGGTGTCCCTCTTAGTCCTGCTGCTGCTGTTGCTGGAATTCCAAAGTGACCTTAGAAGCCACCGGGGGGGGCAGGCTCCCCATGCAGAAGAGTCATGTCTGAGCCACCTGGTCCCAAGAGTACAGCAGAGTCCTCCTCTGACCCTAGAGTCAGGCCAGCCTCTGCTTCCGCCCGGCCCCCACACACCTCGGCCAGGGTGCCGGGCTCCCCACGGAACATGGTGAAAGCCCCTCCGCCGATCCCCATGGACTCCCATCCCCATGACCACCCCCGCCCTCTCCCCAGCCTCCACAGCCTTGTTTTCCAGGGCCTCCCTCCCGGATGGAGCTCTGGGTCTACGTATCAGCAATTAGACTGAAGTATCTGGTGCTATTTTCATGTTGTAATGTGAACACAGGTGTCTTTGAGTTTTTTTTAAATAGGGAATTGGGTGGGGGAGACAGGGCTGAGGGGAGCCCCAGATGACCACATCAAGGGCATAGGGACCCCCGGGGGTGAGTCTCCCCACACCCACTGGACCCCGGGCCCCAGGTCTGAGCAGCCGCATGGGACACTCAGGACCGCTCCCCCCCCCCGTCCCAGCGGTGTCCCATGTGCTGGCATGACCCGAGACCGGTACCCATGTGCTGTCACAGACACATGTGTTCGGGAGTGGGGGTAGGTGCTCCCCTCTCCCTGGGACTATCCAGAGTTGCTGGCCAGTTGGCTCTGTTTTTAGTCTTGGCTTGAGCGTTGTGTATGAGCAAAGTGTGTATTCTGATGTGTGAAAACAGTAAAATCGGGCAGCCTCTCCCTTCTGGAAGTTACTGTGCAACGATGTACGCAGACCTGGGGACCCCGAGGTCATGCTGTGAACGTCAGGCCAACTTGCCTTCAAATATAGCCCACTATTTTCACAGAAAACCTCCAGATTGTGCGGCGTCTGTCCTCCTGTTGGGCCCAGAACTTGGATCGCACGGGTCTGCGCCGGCTACCACTTCCCCGGGGCCGTGGTGGGCCGGGTGCGGTAGATGTCAGCACCATGATGCCAGCTGAAGGAGGGAGCCAGGGGCCACACCAAGGAGAGCTGGGCAGGATCTTGCCAGCAAATTCCAGCAGGAGCAGGGTGCCCCTGGGACATTTATGAAAGCATACATTTCAGCTGGGCAGGGTGGCTCACACCTGTAATCCCAGCATTTTGGGAGGCCGAGATAGGAGGATCACTTGGGTCCAGGAATTTGAGACCAGCCTGGGCAGCATAGCAAGACCTCATCTCTGCAAAAAAAATCAAAACATTAGCCGGGCCTGGTGGTGCGCACCTGTAGTCCCAACTACTCGGGAAGCTGAGATGGGAGGATTGCCTGAGCACAGGAGGTAGAGGCTGCAGTGAGCCATTATCGTGTCACTGCCCTCCAGCCTGGGCAACAGAGCGAGACCTCAACTCAAAAAAAGAATGGGGGAACGGGAAGGGGAGAGGGAGAGAAGGAGAGAGAGAAAGAGCATGAATTTCAGTTCAGGGATGGGATGAAACAGTGGGTTTTTAACAAGAATCATGAGACCAGGCAAGGTATACCCCCCACGTACAGGAGGGAAACCAAGGCCCGGGAGAGAGGGGTCTAGAAAGGGCCATAGCCTTTGTGTTTGAGTCTTTCTACCCATTCAGCCCTGGGGAATGAGCACATGTGGCCCTCTAGGGGGCTCCAAACAGATTGCTCGGGGCATGGAGTACATCTAGGGGGCTTTGGTCCCCAGTGAAGGCCTTAGGTAGAGGGGCTGGAGGGCAGGACCAGGAAGGGGGAGGAAAGGACCTTGGGCCTGCACAGGGATTGCAGTCAAGGCTTGGGTCAGAGCGGTCTGTCCGGGCAGTGTATGAGGAAGAGGGTGGACCAGGGGGAGCCCTGGAGACCCCACTGGAACCACAGCCTGGGCGTCCCCTCCTGCTCAGCTCAGCCTGTTTCAGCTGGGCCCAGCCCTCAGTATCCCCGTCACCCAGGACTGTGAGTGATCCACCCTAGACAGATGCTGCGGGTGGGCATGCATGGACGTCCACCAGCCTCGGGCGCTGACGCTGAGGATGGCTGCACCAAGCCATGAGCCCGTCTGGGATGAGCCTAAACGCACCCTGCTCCGCCCCATCCTCAGCCCCCTCCTCCTGTGTGGCCCCAGACCACCCAGCAACTAAGATCCATGGCATGGACGGTGCCCACCTGGCCACCAGGTGGCAGCATTCACCCAGCCAGGGGACTTGGCCTCACCCACACAGTGCACAGGCCCAGACCTCCACGCACTGAGGTGGGCAGGCATGCGGACACCCATGGCACCCACAGGCACCACAGCCTCACCATGCGAACACTCGGGGCACATGGACACACACTAACTGTCCACATGTGGACACACACAAACACGCCTGCCCTGCCCCCGGGACACACACAGGTACCTGCTGGTCCGCACACACCGACATAGGTGCAAGTGACCAGGGTGAGCCTGGGTGTAGGTCCCTGCAGGACTCCCTGAAGGACATGTGGAGCTGGAGGCCATGTGGGGGGATACAGGCCATGCCCTGTGCAGGGGCTCCCTGCAGATGGGGTGACCCTGTCCCAGCCCGGGACAGTCACTGTTCACCACGGAGACCCAGTCCCACCCCGGACTCCAAGGCCGGCACCCCACCCCCATGTGCCCACCCCCCACGACTGCAGCCCCCTCCTGGCCCCACACACTGCTCCCCCCCACCCCCAGGCCACCTGAGGTATGCAGGGAAGGCCAGGGAAGTGGAGCAGAAAGGCCTGTGGTGGCCATGTGTCCTACAGTGAGCCCTGCAGATCCCAAAGCCTGACCTCAGCTGCCCGGGACACGGGAGGGGCAGAGGCACCTGGGATGAGGGAGGACACCCAGGGCGGGCCGCATGTGAGGGGCTCCTGGGGCTCAGCCTGGGCGAGGCAGCGGGAAGAGAACACGTGGCATGAATGGCAGGCTCAGCAATCCCCCATCCCCCATGGCCGTGCAGAGAGGAGGTTTGCCAGACAGGCCCAGAATCTTAGGGGTGGAGGCCTGTCCACCACAGGGACCAGACAGGGGAGAACCCAGTCTTCCCCCAAAACGCGTAGATGGCAGGAAGACGCAGGCGTGAAGGATTATGCAGAGATGTCCACCAGGGCAGGGCTGTGTCCTTGTGATGTTGGCCCATGCCAGGGTTCCCTGAGGTGTCCCCACAAGGCGGAGGAACTTGGAGGCCTATGGGGAGCTCGCCCCTGCCCACGCCTTCTGACCATGTGCTGCGTGCGGGACACAGATCCAGCCAAGATGGGTGACTCCAGTCCCTGCATCGCCCCCTCCCAGGTGTGGGCAGAGGGCCGGTCACGCCAGGTTCCCGCCGGGAAGTCAGTGAGGGGACACTAGGCACCTGCCCTTGGGACCACAGTCACCAGTCGTCTGGGGGATCACAGCCCCCGGGGTGGCTACACTGAGGCCCACACTGGCTCCCCTGCCCTGGGCCAGGGCACTCAAAGCCATGGCCCCATTCCCACAGAGCAGGGTCTGTCTCGCGGACTGGCCAGTGTGGCCTTGGGCGTGGCCTTGTGGGCTGTAGCTCAAGGCCACCGGCCTCCCTTCCCCCAGGGCCCCAGGCAGAGAGAGGGGGCAGGATCTGGCTCTACCGGGGGCCCAGGATTTAGCTGCCTCTGGGGCCAGGCAGAGGGTTGAGCGGGGAGGCACATGCGCCATGAGGTCCCTGGAGAACTCTGGGCATGGATGGGAAGCCTAGGCTGTCACGGCCCATCTGGGCCTCCATGTCCCCACCCGTGCAATGGGCTCAAGGGCCACCAAGGCCCAGCCCTGACCCTCCAAGCTCCCTCCTGGAGCTCAGTCCAGGCCCAGCAGCCTGGGGTGGATCCCACACTCCTGACTCAGTTTCCCCTCTGTAGTACAGGTTCCATAAGCTCTCCCAGGACTGCTGTGGAGTGAGAGGGAGTGCATTGGTGACCATGGGGCTCATGCCCACCAGTGCACACCCTCAGGGCTCACAGGGAAGCAGACGTCCAGCACCCCCTGCAGTGATCTGGATGTGTTGCGAGCACCAGTGATGGTTCCACAGTGCTCCTGACTATGCCTTGCTCTGGCCTTCTGTGTCCCTAGGACCCTGCAGAGATCTCACAGCCAGGCCTGGGCCTGCCCTCCACTCTGAAGCTCCTCCCACCTGGCAGGAGAGGCCGGGGATGGGCAGAGTCTGTCTCCAGCACGGCCTGACCTGGTTCCACGTGTCCCCTAAGCTCTGCTGGAAACCAAGTGGCCTCCCCAGGACCTCTCCCCACACCCTGAATAACCAGCCACCATGGACCACAGTGCATCCATGTCTTACCCAGGGTGTACCTCTCCCCGGCTGTGAGACCACGAGCGACCTGCTCTCCCTGTTCCTAAGCAGAGAGCCTGGCCGTGGCTCTGGGTGCATGGCTGCCGCACGCTGCCCACTGCCCACGACCTCCCCGCCAGCACTGGCCATGGCCGCCTATCACGACAACTCCCCCCACCCCCCGCCAGTGGTGGAAATAAGGGCTTGAGACAGTCCTGACTATGGCCTGCAGGGGGCTTCCCCTCCCATCCCCCCCAGGTTCATCCAGCCCCTCTGGTCAGTGAGCAGGTCATCCAGTGAGGGCTGAGCCTCGCGCTCCAATGAGCCTTCACCCTCGAAGCCCCAGACCAGGTTTCCTCAGCCTGGCGCCCTCTGCACACAAGGCCCATGTGCCCTATGCACCCCATGTGCATCCATCTGCGACATCCTACAGGCCAAGTCTGGTCATGTGGCCACACAGCCAAGCCCAGGGCCTTGGAAAGCCCAGTGTGGACAGGGCCTGGAGGGCTGAGCCTGAGCCCATGGCCTGCCTGAGCCCTCGCCACCCGCCTTCCACGGCACCCTCCCCAGATGGACATACAGCTACTCCCTCTTTCCTTCTAGCCTCCACCCAATGCCGCCCTCTCTGTGGGGTCTCCCTGGACACCCTGTAAGACGGCAGTCTCCACCCCACCACCTCCCCTGCCTTAGGCCTGTGTAGGGGAGGACAGGGTCTCACTCTGTCACCCAGGCTGGAGTGACAGAGTGAGACCCTGTCACCGCAGCCTCAGCCTCCTGGACTCAAGTGATCCTCCCACCTCAGCCTCCCACAGTGCTAAGACCACAGGCGTGAGCCCCCATGCCCGGCTGCCTCTGCCTTTTTTATGGTACGTTCTGTAGAACCACCCAGTGTGTGCCACTGGTCACTCATGAACATTGTCTGTTATCTTCCCCCACTAGACTCTGCCCCACAGTGACGAGTGGGTGTGGTGTTCACTGCTGCAGCTCAGTGCCTAGAGTGGGACCGCCACACACACTCAGGGATGGAAGGAGGGAGGAGGGGGTAAGGGAGGAGAGAGGAGGGGAGAGGGAAAGGAGGAGGGAAGAGGGGAGGGAAGGGGAGAGGGAGGGCAGAAAAGAAAACAGGCGGTGCAGCCCACGCTGACTCTCAGGGATTAGGAAATGCCCAGATCACATTTCCTGTCCGCGCCAGTGTCACCCTGCCCGGCCGTGTAAGTGGGACACACTTGGCTGCAGCACTGAAAGTTGGCTTGCGGCTGACACGGAGGCCTGGGTCCAGGCCAGAGCCCTGTCATGGGCCGTGGGGGCCCCAGGAGGTGAGCGGAGTAGGCGTGTCCAGGTGGGCCGGCAGTGTAGTGGGAGACCAGCTAAGGACAGGAACCCCTGAGCTAAGGCCCAGCCGTAGCCAGTCCCTGCCCCACAGGAGGGGCCTCTGCACCACCCCCGCCGCACGCCTGCTGGCCAGGCAGCATCCAAGCTGGAGCCGCCCCTCCCGCGGGCCTCCAATTCCTGACTTAATTTATTTTGACATCCTCCTGCCGTCTGACCCCCTCTCGAAGTCACGTGGTGTTTAAAACTCATTATCCCCCATTGAAACAGGAAGTTAATTAAACCCTTCACAGAGCTGCTGACAAATGTCAGGACGCCCCGCGGGCTGCTGTGCTCCAGGGCCTGGGGACAGCTGGCGGGGGAGTGGGGCCAGTCCGGCTCCTCCCCACAGCAGAGCGTCTGTGGTCCCGGCGATTCCTGCTCCCACTTCCCTGCCATGGCACCCCTGGAAGATGACGGATCACTCTGAGCCACAGTGCGTGTGTCTGTGACTTGGGGACCATGGAGCCCCACCGCAGCAGGTCGCACAGGGGTCAATAACCTGGGACAGATGGAGCGTGAAGTCCGGGAGTGTGAAGTCTGGGCTGGTGCTGGTGTTTGCACTTGGAACAGACCCTGTGAGGATGGAGCCCCAGGGAAGGGGAGGCTGGGAGGCCCAGAGGCTGATCCAGGGACCTCCTCTGTGCCCCCTGTGCAAGGGTCTAGGCAACTCAGGGAGAGCCTCGCTGACATAGAACCAGAAGCGGGGCGAGGCTTTTTCACCGCGGTGGAAGAGGGACTTGTGTGCGCACCAGCCGGCCACTGCCCTGACCCCACAAATGTCATCTTAAGGCTGGGGCCGTTCCGGGCAGAAGGGCCTCAGGCCACAACTGTAATGGCACTTCTCAGATGTTCCAGTCCCACTCTGGGTGACCTAGCAGGTGTGGCCACCAGACACTGTATGGGGACTAGCCCAAAGGAAGAGACACGGACAGTGATGTGACATCCCTCCAGAGTGGGCGCCCAGGATGGGCCACCCCAGGGAGGCCTTGGGTCCTGGAACCCAGCAGCTGCCCATGGCTGGGGTCCCAGAGGGTGAGGTTGTGAGCTCAGCTCCATGGTGGGGTTGACGGTGCCACCAGCAGGTGGGAGGCAGCTCCGTTCCTCCACTGAGGATTTGGACATGAATCCTGGCACACCCCGCGGACATGCAGGGGCAAGTGGACATAGGGGTTCACAGGGCAGCCTGTGAGGGTCGGAGGCACTGGGTGGGCTCTGCCTGAATGCCCTCGAGGGACCCCACACCTTGCTCCTCCTCTCCCACCTGCAAAGCCCTGGTTGGATGGCACCTCTCCCAGGAAGCCTGCCTGACTTAACCGGTGTATTGTCAGGATCGCTGACCCTCAGAATGCACCTCAACACAGATCTCCATCCTAGCAACTCCAGCTGGGTGTCACTTGCTATGCACAGCCACCTCCTCCAGGAAGCCCCCACCCCAAGCCCCAGGTCCCCCATCCTGTAAAGCGGCCTCCCTTTGGAAGGAAGGAGGTCCAATGGGAAGCCCCTACAGGTGGGGTGCCTTGTCCAGCTGACAAATATTTTGGGGGCCCTCGGCTAAGTGAGCCAGTCAGACACTGGCTCCACCCTTCCCACCGAGTCACTGAAGGACAGCTGTACCCACGAGCAGAGAACAGGAACAGGGGGAGCCATAGACCCTGAGCAGGCCTCCTGACCTCCTGGCCTCAGTGTTCCCGTCTGTTCAACAAGCGGTGGGGGGTCGGGATGGACCCTCCTGTCTTACCCGCCACTCTCCTGCAAATGGCCTTTCCTGGGGGTAGCTGCAGGGGCAGGGAAAGCCTGGGCTCAGGGGCTAACCCTCCCATCCCCCTCTTCCATGGCCCTGTGGCGTAGGTCCCAGGACTGGGCGCCAGAGGGGGTCTCAGGCGCAGAGCACAGAGTCCCCAGCCAGCCTCAGCTACTGAGGGCAACGGGTTGCGCTACTGATGATTATCTGTCAAGCAGGTGGGGCACAGATGCCCGCTCTGTCAAGGCCTTCGGGTCAGTCCCGGGCCCTGCTAACTCCCTAATTCTCATGAATATCAGGGCCAAGAGTATTAAAAGCAAGTTATTCACATCAGCTGAGAGGGGGGACAAGCCCCCATCTGTGTGGGCGGGAGCAAGTCCTTGAGCCTTGATTTCCTCGCTGGAAAATGAGGAGCTGCTCAGGGATCCCTCAGGCATATCCCAAGACAAGGGGGCGGGCCTCCACTCCCGGGGTCTGGAGTGGGCAGCGCCGGACTCACAGCTTTCGGTCTCTGGGGGAGGCTGCGGGTGCCTCCTTCATGGGTCTCCGCGGGGCGTAGA
>NW_007255995.1:183741-200775 GCF_000164805.1 Carlito syrichta | reverse complement strand
ACAAGGATGCCCACTCTCACCCCTCCTGTTCAACATAGTATTGGAAGTCCTGGTTTGAGCAATCAGAGAAGAGAAGGCAATCTGGGGTATCCAAATAGGAAAAGATGAAGTCAAATTATCTCTCTTTGCAGATGATATGATTGTGTACCTTGAAAACCCAAGAGAATCTGTCAAAAACCTCCTTACACTGATAAAGCCTTTGGCAAAGTCTCAGGATAGAAAATAAATGTCCAAAAGACAATCGCATTTCTCTACACCAATATTAAACAAACAGAAACCAAAATAAAAACCACAATTCCATTCACAATAGCCACAAAAAAATGAAATACCTTGGCATCTTTGTAACCAGAGATGTGAAAGACCTTTACAATGAAAACTACAAAACACTGCTCAAAGAAATCAAAGATGACACAAACAAGTGTAAAAATATCCCATGCTCATGGATTGGAAGAATCAACATTGTGAAGATGTCCATATTACCTGAGGCAATCTACAAATTCAATGCAATACCAGTCAAATTACCAGCAACATTCTTCTCAGACCTAGAAAAAACAACACAGGAATTCATATGGAAACACAAACGTCCAAGAATAGCCAGAACAATCCTCAGCAAAAAAAAACAAAGCAGGTGGTATCACATTACCAGACTTCAAACTTTACTATAAAGCTACAATCATCAAAACAGCTTGGTATTGGTATAGGAACAGACATACAGACCAATGGAATAGAATTGAGATTCCAGAAGCAAAACCTCAATCTCTCAACCAACTCATCTTTGACAAAGCCTCCACCACCTGCCACTGGGGGAGAGGAGAACCTATTCAGAAAATGGTGCTGGGAAAACTGGCTGACCACATGCAGAAGATTGAAACAGGACCCCTATCTATCCCCATGCACAAAGGTTAACTCCAAATGGATCAGAGACCTAAATGTAAAACCTCAAACCATAAGAACCTTAGAAAATGAAGGAAATACCCTCATGGAAATTGGAACTGGCATCCAATTCCTGAACAAAACCCAAAACCCACAGGTCATAAGAGAGAAGATAGACAAGTGGGACCTTATTAAACTGACAAGCTTCTGCAAAGCCAAAGAAACCATCAAGAGAGCAGGTAGACAGCTTACAGACTGGGAAAAAGTATTTGCCAACTCCAGGTCTGACAAAGGCTTAACTTCCTGGATCTACAAGGAACTCAAACATGCTGAAAAGAAAAAAACAAACAACCCCATTATAAAATGGGCAAAAGATATGAACAGACACTTCACAAAGGAAGACATCCGAGCAGCCAACAGACACACGAAGAAATGTTCAACCTCACTAATCATCAGGGAGATGCAAATCAAAACCACACTGAGATACCACCTAACTCCAGTCAGAATGGCAATTATCAGCAACTCAAAAAATAACAGCTGCTGGAGAGGGTGTGGCAAAAGGGAACACTTCTACACTGTTGGTGGGAATGTAAACTAGTGCAACCTCTGGGGAAAGCAGTGTGGTGATCCCTTAAAGCCCTAAATATCAACCTCCCATATGATCCCGCAATCCCCCTAATGGGAATCTATCCTGAAGAACTCAAATCACTCTATAAAAATGATACCTGCACACGTATGTTTATTGCAGCATTGTTCACAATAGCAAGAACCTGGAAGCAACCATGCTGCCCATCAAAAGAGGGCTGGATTAAAAAAATGAGGTACATATACATGATGAACAAAATCATGAATTTCCCAGCAACCTGGATGGAACTGGAGTCTATAGTACTGAGTGACCTCTCACAGAAACAAAGATCCGAGTATCACATGTTCTCACTCATATAATGGACCTTGAACGTACAATGTAATACTATAAAAAAATGAATGATGGTACTGGGAAACTATGGCGGGGAGAGGGAGATGGGATTAACAGTAGCAAATATCTGTCTGGGGATGGGGAAACACCTCTTATCAACATGGTACCTGAATGAAACGTAATTGTATACCTAACCCTTAACTGTACCACACAACATCATAATAAAAAATATTGATTAAAAAAAATTGCATGTTTCCACTCACAAGCTTTTATTTTTTTTAATTTTTAATTTTAAAGATGTGGGGTACAATTCAGGGTAGGGTATACAAATTTTCATTATGCAGGTACCCTTGTTGATGAGGTATGCCCCTTCCTCCCCTAGGAGTTTCCCTCAACTGCCAATCCCATCCTCCACTGCTGGCGGTTTCCCACTACAGCCAACCTCTTTCTTATAGTAGGATGATAATTGTTCAAGGTCTGCTGACAAGTGAGAACATACAGTACTCTGTTCTTTGTTTCTGTGCTAGATCACTCAGTATTATAGACTCTAAGTCCATCCAAGTGGCTATGAAGTTCGTAATTTTGTCCTTCTTTATGGCTGTGTAATAATCCATTGTGTATAGGTACCACATTTTTAAAAATTCAGTCCTCCTTCAATGGGCAGCATGGTTGGTGCCATGTTTTTGCTATTGTGAACAATGCTGCAATAACATGTGTGTGCAGATATCTTTTTCATAGAGTGATCTGAATTCCTCTGGGTATATTCCCAGTAGGGGGATTGTAGGGTCATATGGAAGGTTGATTTTTAGATCCTTTAGGAATCACCACACTGTTTTCAACAGAGGCTGTATTAATTTACACTCCCAGCAACAGTGTAGAAGTGTTCCATTTTTTTTTTTTTTGGCTGCGTTCTCTCCAGCATCTGTTGTTTTTTTGAGTTATTGATGATGGCAGTCCTCACTGGAGTTAGGTGTTATCTCAGTGTAGTTTTAATTTGCATTTTTTGATGACTGGTGAGGCTGAGTATTTTATCATGTATCTGTTGGCTACTTATATGTCTTCTTTTGAAAAGTATCTATTCATATCTTTTGCCCACTTTGTAATGGGGCTGCTAGGTTTTTTCTTTTGGGCACATTTGAGTTCCTTGTAGATCTTGGATGTTAGGCCTTTGTCAGACATACAGTTGGCAAATATTTTTTTCCCAGTTTGTGGGCTGTCTTCCTGCTCTCTTGATGGTTTCTTTGACTTTGCAGAAGCCTTTCAGTTTGATGAGGTCCCACTTGTCAATCTTATCTCTTATGGCATGGGCACTTAGGATTTTGATCAGGAATTAGTTGCCAGTTCTAATTTCCATAATAGTATCTCCTGCATTTTCTAAGGTTCTTATAGTTTGAGGTTTTATGTTTAGAGTTGATTTTTGTGTTTGGTGATAGGTAGAGGTCTTGTTTTAATCTTCTGCATGTGATCACCAAGTTTTCCCAGCACTATTTACTGAATAGGTTCTCTTCTCTCCAGTGGTTGGTGGTGGAGGCTTTGTCAAAGATGAGTTGGTTGAGAAATTGAGAGTTTGTTTCTGAAATCTCTTTCCAGTTCCATTGGTCTATATGCTTGTTCTTGTACTAATATCAGGCTGTTTTGATTATTGTAACTTTATAAAAAAGTTTAAAGTCTTAGAGTGTGATATCTCCTTTTTTTTTTTTTGCTGAGGATTGTTTCGGCTATTCGTGGTCATTAATGTTTCCATATGAATCCCTGTATTGTTGTTTCCACGCCTGAAAAGAATGCTGCTGGTAATTTAATGGGTATTGCCTAAACCTGTGGATTGCCTTGGGTAGGATGGACATCTTAACAATGTTGATTCTTCCAATTCAAGAGCATGGAATATTTTTCCATTTGTTTGTGTCATCTTTGATATCTTTGAACAGGGTTTTGTAGTTTTCATTGTAAAGGTATCTCACATCTCTGGTTAGGAAAATGCCAAGGTATTTGTGTGTGTGTGTGTGTATGTGTATGTGGCTATTGTGAATGAAATTGTGCTTTTTATTCGGGTTTCTGTTTGTTCATTTTTGATTTATAGAAATGCTACTGTCTTTTGCACATTTATTTTATACTCTGAGACTTTGCCAAAGTCCTTTATCAGGGCAAGAAGGTTTTTGACAGATCCTCTAGGGTTTAGAATCATGTCATCTGCAAAGAGGGTAACTTGATTTCCTCTTTTCCTATTTGGATACACCAATCTCCTTCTCTTGTCTGATTACTCTAGCTAGGACTTCCAAAACCATGTTGAAAAAGAGGGGTGAGAGTGGGTATCCTTGTCTTGTTCTGGTTTTCAGGGGAAGTGTTTCCACTTTTTGTCATAGATGGCTCTTACTATTTTGATGTATGTTCCATCTATGCCTAGATGTTTGAGGGTTTTTATAAAGAAGGGGTGCTGAATTTCATCAAAAGCTTTCCCCGAATCTAATGACATAATCATGTGGTTTTTGTTTTTACATCTGTTGATGTATTTAAATAGGTTTATGGCCTTGTGAATGTTGAACCAGCCCCGCATCTGGGGGATGAAGCCTAATTGGTCGTGGTGGATGATTTTTGAGATGTGTTGTTAGAACCAGTCTGCTAGGATCTTGTTGAGAATTTTAACATCTATGTTCATCAAGGATGTTGTCCTGCAGTTCTCTTTCTTTGGCAAACTTATATTTTCTAGAACAAGATTAGCCTCCATGACTTTATTTTATTTATTTATTTCTCTATCTTTATTTTATTATTGAGATGTGGGATACAAGTTGGGATCAGGTACATGAATAGTCAGCTTGCAGGTGAAGTTTGGGCCTTCAACTGGTTCTCACTTCCCATGGTTTAGGACCAGGACCCTTTGTGATGCCATTTTAGAGAAAAGGTCTTGCTCCATCACTCAAACTGGAATGTAGTGGCACAATCATGGCTCATTGCAGCCTCAAGCTCCTGGGCTCAAGGGATCCTCCTGCCTCAGCCTCCTAAATAGATAATAGCTGGAACTACAGGTGCATGTAACCATGCCTGGCCAATTTTTTTTTTTTGAGATAAGGTCTCACTATGTTGCCCAGACTGGTCTCAAACTCCTAGCTTCAAGCAATCTTTCCATTTCAGTCTCCCACAGTGTTGGAATTACAAGCATGAGACACCATGCATGTCTCAGTAACTATTCTTAATCAATAACAAGAATCCAGGAGGACACACGTTCTTTAGAATCCTAATTGATGTAATTGATGACTTTGACAATAAATGTTTATGTTATAGATACTTGTTTTTGTTCCCTAGCAAACCTATGACAATGAGATGCAAAGTAATTTTTCTTCTAGAGGACAAAAACATATGGAATCTTTCCTTCAAAGTGTTATTCTAATACATTCCCTTAGAGTATAATGTAAGTATGCATTTTCTTTTTTTTTTTTTCTTTGAAACTTGTGGGGTACAATTCAGGGTAGGGTATACAAATGTTCATTGTGCAGGTACCTTTGTTGATGAGGTGTGCCCCTCCCTCCCCTGGCAGTTTCCTTCAACTGCCAATCCCACCCTTCCCTCCCCTGGTAGTTTCCCTCAACTGCCAATCCCACCCTTCCCTCCCCTGGCAGTTTCCCACTACTGCCAATCCCTTTCTTATAGTATTATGATAATTGTTCAAGGTCTGCTGATGAGTGAGAACATATGGTAATCTGTTCTTTGTTTCTGTGATAGGTCACTGAATATGATAGACTCTAAATCCATCCAAGTTGATGCAAAGTCCATATGTTTGTCCTTCTTTATGGCTGCATAATATTTTATTGTGTATATGTACCACACTTTTTAAATCCAGTCCAGTTTTGACGGGCAGTATGGTTGGCTCCATGTTTTTGCTATTGTAAATAGAGCTGCAACAAACAAGCATCCTTTTCAATGAAAACTCTTTTTACTCCAGCCTGGGTGAGAGAGTGAGACTCTGACTCAAAAAATAAATGAAAATAAAAACTCTTTATAAAGGTCAAACAAATAAAAACAGTCATTATCAAAGTAGAAGCTCAACATAGAGCAAAGAAAAAAAATTTTCTCTAAGGTGAAAATACCTTGGTTTCCTTTAATTTCAAGATAAACAGCAATTCCCCACCAGAGTCATTTGGGAAATGCCCATGAGCACCCGTATCAAGGGAAGTGATGGCTTTGCCCACAGAGGAACTCAAGTTTATATGGAAAGAAGAGGTTGAGTAATGAGCCAAAACTTAGCTGACCTCCTAGGTTCATGAGGAAAGACAGCTCTGACTTAATTTTCTCAAGTGCACCAGGATAAAAGCAGGATTCCAGATGTCTAGCCCAGTTCTATGAATTCAGGAGAGGTGGACATGCCATAGTTTTTGTGGGCCGGCCTCCCAAAATAGGAGTGGACCCCTCAAGGCACTAATAGGTAAAGTTCATCTATTCCAATGGCATATGCTTGAGTTTTCCTGTTTTGAGTCTATTCTTTGCTAGACGAGGCCAACTGTACAGTTGCCTAATTTACTGTGTCACCTACTCTGTGTTAGTTTAGTGGCAAAATCAAACTATTTGTCTATGTGGTTGACCAGTTGTTCACCTGAACTGACCAGCACCTGGCATGAGTCAATTGTTCTCATCATCATGGTGTGTTGGCCAGGTGTGTTGGTTAGTTTTACATGAAAAAAGGAGACTGAGTAATGAGCCAAAAACATACCTGACCTCCTAGGCTCATGGGGAAAAAAACCACACAGATGCTATTCAGATAACTCCTGAGTTACCTCATGTCCTCCTCTGCTTTTTGTTGTTGTTAGTGGAATCACAAAATTTGTGACAACTCACTAAATATTTGTATGTTTATTTTGCTTTTTTTGCTTTGTGATAAACTCCTTATCTTTCTCCCAGATGTGTTTTATGTGTGTTTCCTGTGAGAATATAAATCTTCTCAATTAGGAAAAAAATCAAATTTTAACGGAATACTGAAAATTATCAAGTCCAAATAATTCTCTAGTGCTTTAGTCTCATTTAATTGTCTTCACACACTGTTCTTGCTAAACATCTCCAGTGAAGGGGAGGAGATTTCTTCCTAAAAAGTTCGTCTACTTGTAGACAACACTGGTTGTACTGGGCATAACTGGGAGGAAAAGAGGGAGTGGAGGAGAAAGAGAAAAAGAAAAAAGCACTACAATTTAGCACTTTCTCTGAGCTCAACCCCATGCCAACATGACTTATAGACATATTGCATAATTTGTTGGGCTTATGGCTCTAGAGTTCAAGCAACATATGTGAGTGGAGTTAACATAGGAGCACATTAGCGAGTCCATAGCTCTACCTTTTGCAATAATACTCTTTTTAAAATTTCCTCACTTCTGCTGAGATAGGGGAGAGACTGACAGTATGCTAGGGTGGGAAGGTCAGTATCATCGACCTCTCTTGAAAATTTCATCTGTATAGACCTGGAGACGGTAGAATTGTTCTTCCCTTATCAAGCCTGCCTTTGCTTACATATCTGTGTAGCTGAGCAGGAATTTGAGCCCAGCCTCTTTAGTTTTACAGTGTGCTCTACCGGGTTTCACAGTTTTTCTAGTCGGTTCTCGTCTACCTTTCACCTAGCTTTTCAATCTCCATCATGGGGCTCTGCCCTGCATCTAGATGATGAAGCAGTTCTGCAGCAGAAAAGTAATTGTTTGGAGAAAGGGAAATGGTAATCCCTTGAGCACATTCTCAAAGAGTTCTTATTTGGGGTAGCAGGTTGACCTGATTTATTTTTAAGATGATAAAGAAAGGACATAAGAGTCACAGCGTGAAGGCAAGTCCAGGAAGGTTGTCACCAAACAACAAAGCAGGCCTCGCTTTCCCTGAAGCTAAAACCAAGATAAAAGGCTGCCCTGTGGGACCTTTCTTTTTCCTGCCTCTGAGAGATGATACAAACTAGTGATTGCACACAAGCTCTGCAACAGGCAGTGTGAGTGGTTAGGCACGAGAGATCTAAAGCGAGCCTAAATTTCTTCCCTGCCATGTTTAGATGTTTAGATGTTCATGGGTAAGTTACTTAATAGCTCTGTGCCTCCATATTAAGTATGCTTCCATCTGTAAAGTGAGGATAATGCAAGCACCCACCACATAGGGTTGTTGTGATGACTAAATGAGTTCTGTATTCTCAACACTTTCAAACAGTGGCTGGGACAAAGAATGTCACCAACATGAGAGTCTGACTGTGTTCTGTCTGAACTGAAGCCCTCTCTCTGAGATCTTAGATCATCATTCGTACTTCACAAGGCCGGAGAGAAGTTTTCTCTTTACACCTTCCCCAAACGCCTCTCAGTGAGTTCAGGATCTGAATCACCAGTTGCTGGGCATACTCTGGGCACCAGGACTGCTGGGCAGCACAGAATCCAGGTTAGTTCTATAAGCCACTTGGAAAGCTGGAATGAGTGCTCCTCAGGATTGTTTCTAGGACACTGGATCAATTTTAAAGTGGGATCAGTGTATTGCCAAAGGCTGTTGGTATGTAAGAAACAGTAGGGACAGCTTAATTCTTCACAAGCACAGTGCAGGGTGCAGCCAAAGAGACCGAGATGTGTTGCCAATGCCACCTTCAAAGTAAGGGCAATTCCTTGGTAAATTAAGTAATGTCTGCAGACCCGAATAGTCACTGATTTCCCAGTCTTTTTATTTATGTGCTTTTTGTACATGCTAGGCACATGTTAAGTTCTTCTCTGATCCTGTATCTTGTTTTATAGATGCTAAACTGTGACTCAGAGAAGTTAAACAACTTGCTGAAAATGGTATGCACAAAGCAGAGTCCTGGCTTTGTCTAGGGCTCTCTGTCTAGTCATGGTAGCCACCTCATTATGACACCCACACAGTGTGTTCTGGGCCTGGAAGTGAGTTTTTCCATCTCACCTGCAGCCATCTGGTCCCTCCACAACTACCTTAAGAAGGTACAGATACAGTACAAGGGAGTTCAGAATGGTGAAGTGGGTTCAGCCCCAGGGCCTGCCTGAAATCATAGCAGGGTTTTCTTGGGGCGGGGGCGGTCTCTCTATGTGCCCTGAGCTCTGGGGTAGGGTGTATGGCTTTAACCAAGACGGTATTGAAGAGGAAACTTGGGCTTCCTAACTCATTCAAAAGAACACAAGGCAGGGACCAAAGTGAGTTCCAAACTTTACCTGTATGATTACCATTTGTATACCTAACACTGAATTGTACCCCACATTTTTAAAATAAAAAATTGGGAAAAAAAATAACCCAAGGGTGTCTTACACTCAATCGGTTGGTTGCACACAGTGTCTTAGGCTACTTGATTCTGAATCCTCTTTTCCCACTTACTTCAGCCCTAGGCAACATCTTTAAAAAAATTATAAACATGTATATATATTTAAAGTAGAGAGAGGGTCTCACTTTGTTGACCATGTTGGTCTCGAACTCCTGGCTTCAAGTGATCTTCCTGCCCTGGCTTCCCAAAGTGTTGGCATTACGGGCGTGAGAGAGATCTTCTTAATCTTTGTCTGTTTTTGTCTATTTAAAATTGTGTGAGAGAGTTTTCCTGCCCCTAGGTTACATGAGTATAGACAATGACCTCAGAGCTGAAGAATCTCAAACCCCCCACACACATGATTTTCTCTTGATAGTGCCATGGAAACAAGACCAGAAATAAGACACTTTCCTCCCAACTGACTAAGAAACTGAACCGAGAGGAATACATAATAGATGTGATGAGACGATTCCTCTGAAGATACACAGTGCTTAAGGTGGGCAGTGTCCTTTGTTTTGGATCCGTGGCTCCCTGAGAGGTCACAAGCCCTGCAGAAAGCTCTCCTCCTCCTCTCTGTCCTGCCTCCTTTTTAGATCTTCTTCCTTCCTTTCTGTAACTTCCTAATTTTCACAGTTCTTTTAGCAAGAGCATGGAGTAGGCAATTCTTACTCTCTTATCAAGGGAAGTGATAATCCCTTGAGCATGTTCTAAAGGGTCCTTATTTGAGGTAGAGGGTTGACCTGATTTATTTTTAAGATTGTAAAGAAAGGACATAAGAGTCACAGAGAGAAGGCAAGTCCAGGAAGGTCCTCCCTCCCTTTAGTATGATTCTTTTTCTTTCTTCTGTTTCCGCTTTCCCCAAAGCCTAGCATTGCTCCACATGAAGTGAAAATCCAGGATGAGAGATGAAGGTGATATTGAAGTCACAGGATCTTATTCTAAATTCTTTTCTTTCCCACTTTGGACCTTGAAACAAAAAGATGATCTCGCTCCACTCAAATTTAAAAAAACAAAAACAAAACCAAAACAAAAACAGGAAAAAAAACCTGAGTGGAAAATAAAAATCATTCACTGTCCATGTAAGCTAGAACATTCCACATCTTCATGTTTTATCACTGGATGTTCTGTTTCTAGGAAAGCTGAGGCATGATGAGCCCATCCTGGGAAAACCAAACAATGAGCGTGGAATTTGTACTTCGAGGATTCTCTTCCATCCAACAGCTAAATATTTCCCTCTTTATAATATTTTTAGTTTTCTACACCTTAACTCTTTCTGGAAACATCCTTATTGTCTTTCTAGTTTTGTTCAACCATCACCTCCACACCCCCATGTACTTCTTCCTGGTGAACTTGTCCTTTCTGGAGATCTGGTATACCTCCAACATTGTCCCCAAGATGTTACTGATTATCATAGCCAAACAGAGGACAATCTCCGTGGCTGGCTGCCTGGCACAGTTCTACTTCTTTGGGTCTCTGGCTGCTACAGAGTGTCTCTTGCTTGCTGTGATGTCCTATGATCGCTACCTGGCCATCTGCCAGCCTCTTCGCTACCCCATCCTCATGACTGACTCCCTCTGCATCAGGCTAGCAGCCAGCTCTTGGTTCTCCTGCTTCCTCCTCACAGCAATCACCATGGTCCTGCTGTGTAGACTAACCTTCTGTGGACTCAATGAAATTGATCACTTCTTTTGTGACTTCACGCCTCTGATCCATCTCTCCTGCACGGATACCTCACTTACGGAGACCATTGCCTTTGCCACCTCTTCTGCAGTGACTCTGGTCCCATTTCTCCTTATTATGGGCTCCTACTCCTGCATCCTCGTTGCTATCCTAAGAATCCCATCTGGCACAGGCCGGAGAAAAACCTTCTCCACATGCTCCTCCCACCTCACTGTGGTCTCAGTGTTTTATGGGACACTGATTGTCACTTACCTCGTACCCTCAGCCCACTCATCCCAACTCTTGCGCAAAGGGTTCTCTCTGCTCTACACCATCCTGACGCCCATGCTTAACCCCATCATCTATAGCCTGAGAAACAGAGACATCCATGAAGCTCTGAAGAAGTGCTTGAGTAAGAAGTCAGGCTTCTTCAGATAATACAAGGAAAAGAGCCGTATTTGTCTAAGGGTTGAGGAACTGAATGGAGTCATTTGCATTTCATATAAAAGGCAACTACTAAACCAGATGACCAGATGCCTCTGCTGAGTTCTGACAACCTCAGGTAAACTTGCTGCCTCAAGTTATGGTCTAAGCAGGTCATACTCTGCTTTATCATCTCCAGTAGACTTGGATTTTTGTATAAAATTCAGACCCAAAATGAACTTGTAAGGCATAGAAGTATTTACCAAGGACCTGCTATGTTCAAGGCAGTGTGCTGGGAGTGAGTGTTAAAATGATAGACAAAAACAGGCAGTCCCTGTTCCCACTGAAAACACAGTCTATAGTGGGTAAAAAAATTAATCAAATAACTAACATACACCTACATATACAGATATAAAATTACACTTGTGATTCAAAATTGAATGTAGTAGGAAGACTAGTACCCATGTATTAGAAGAGCCAAAATCCAAAAACACAAATGACACCAAATACCAATGAAGATGTGGGACCACAGGAGCTCTCATTCAATGCTGGCAGGAATGCAAAATGGTATAGCCTCTTTGGAAGACAATCTGGCAGTTTCTCATAAAACTAAACATGCTTTAACTATAGGATTCAATAATCATACTCATTGGTATTTACTCAAATTGTTGAAAACTTGTGTCCATGCCAAAGCCTACACATGAATATTTATAGCAGCCTTTATTGATGTATTTATTTATTTATAATTGCCAAAACTTGAAAGCAACCAAGATGTCCTTCAGTACGTGAATGGATAAATACACTTTGGTACATCCAGACAATGGAATATTATTCAGTGCTTAAAAGAAATGAACTATGAAGTCATGAAAAGACATGAAGGAAATTTAAATGCATAGTACTAAATGAAAGAAGCCAATCTGAAAAGGCTACATAATGTATGATTGCAACTACATGCCATTCTGGAAAAGTCAAAACAATGGAGGCAGTAAAAAGATCAGTAGTTGCCAGGGGTTAGGAGGGAGAGAAGGATGAATAAGCAGAGCACAGAGGAATTTTAGGGTAGTGAAACTACTCTGTTTGAAACCATAGGGATGGATTCATATCCAAATATTTGTTAAAAATCATGGAATGTACAACAGCAAGCATCAACCCTAGTTGTAGACTTTGGTGATAAAGATATCATCACTGTAGGTTCACTGCATGATTGTAGACTTTGGTGATAAAGATATCATCACTGTAGGTTCATTGATAGTAACAAATATATCACTCAGATGTGGATTGCTGACAATAGGGAAAGGAGTACGTGGGATGGGGTTGGGGGAGTAGCAGAAGAGATGTGGAAACTCTACTTTCTGTATAATTTTGTTGTGAGCCTAAAACTGCTCTAAAAATAAATCTATTCTAAAATAATAATTGTTATTATTTTAAATGTCAATTGTATATCAAGAATATAGAACTTCAGTCTCTTTCTCTGGAGTAGATTTGACCTAAGGAAAAGCATTTTCTAAACCTTTGCACTCCAAGACTTAGAAGTGGGAAAATAAAGACTTGCAGAAGTTTGGCTAGACAAAGGACCCATATCTCTCATGCTCCATCTTCGCTACTGCCATAGTGATAGTCTCAGTTGGGAGTTAGGTTTCATGCTTATTGAGTGCCACCTTCTCCTGCTAGGCCTTCTGCCAGGCTCTTGCCTGTACTTTCTCCTTCCTGTTGGCACATGCTCTTGGTAGTCAAAAGATAGGGTGTGGTGGGCGTGTGTTTGTTCTTAGATCTATGTGATTCTAAAGAGCTGAACTGACTTCAGAGTAAACAAAACTGAGGTCAGCATTGCCCATAGCTGCCACCTGCCTCCTTGTCTGGTCCCTACAAAGTATGAGGCGGGACCCAAATAAACCCAGATTGATTTATTAAAAAGTTATGTATTTATTCTTGCATGTTTACACATCAGCCACCTTCAAAATACTCTTCATTTGATGCAATACACCTATTGAGACATTTTCCTATTACTCAAAGTAGTTTTTGAACTCATGAATTTTGATGCCTTTTAGTGCTTCTGCCATTTTATTTTTTGTGTGTGTTTCACCTCTTCCACATGGGCAAAAAATTTCCTTTGAGAGCTTTTTTCATCCAGGAAACAAAAAAAACCTTGCTCGGGGTGAGACTAGATTAATAGGGAGGGTGGGGTATGGAGGTCACACTGTTTTTGGTCAAAACCTGCTGAATACTCAGGGCATTGTGGGCAGGTGCACTCATAAATCATCAATCATGAAACAGGCAAATGCACAGACAGAATCTCAAAAAAAAAAAAATTTCACTGAAGGTAAACACAGCCTCTCACAACAATGCTAGCTGGTTCACTGATGCCAATGGATTCCTAGAACCCTTACCTATCAAATGAAGCCTACACTACAAGAGACCTGCTCTCCAAAAAATAATACCATTTTTTGAGGTCTCCTTGTATGTTCCCCCGGTGCTGAGAACAGGACTATCTCTTGCCTAAACTCATCTCTGTTTTTGAATTAAGCAAAGAGATTATGTTCACCATTCATCAGACTGGGAAATAGCACATATGAGACTGCACTGGGCCTCCGAAACATTCTCAGGCTTTGCTTTATAAAAAGAAAATTGCCCTCTTCTTCTTCCTCTTGTAAACTAGGAGAATATTGTTAAGACCATCTTAGGTACTTTCAGTAAAAGTGAAAGCTGTCAGTTTTAGATTATCCACAGGTGGCTCATTGGTAGCGAGCTTCAGTGTCAAATTAGGTTTGGGGGAAGATGGATGAGAGACCAGGTTTTTGCATTGTGGGCACTTTTGTTTGTTTCTATCTATATTTTTTCCCCCTAGGGTCTTATTCTGTCACTCAGGCTGGAGCGCAGTGACATGATCATGGCTCACTGCAGCCTCGACCTCTTGGGCTTAGGCAATCCTTCCATCTTAGCCTCCCAAGTAGCTGGAACTCCAGACACACACCACCACACCTGGCTAAATTTTTTTTTGTAGACATGAGACCTCACTATGTTGCCCAGGCTGGTCTCGAACTCCTGGGCTCAAGCTATTCTTCTGCCTTGGTCTTCCAAAGTGTTGGGATCACAGGCATGAGCCACCACTCTCGGCCATGGGCAAGTTTTAAATTCAAGCACTGCCTCTTTCTAGCATTGTGGCTTTGGGTAAGTTATCCAAAAAATAAGAAATCTTAGCCTTTCTTATTTCTAAATGAAGAAATGTCACACCTAGCTCATACTGCTGCCAAGTGAGGACATGTCCAGCACACTGTCTGATCCACAATAAGAGTTTGAAAAATGAAGAGTTCTTGTAACTCTTCTTCTAGATTCCACTTTCTTCACTCAATCCTAGCCACAGCTAAGATCTAGAAAGAATTCCATGTTGATATCATAAAGTGATAAAAGTTCAGAAATTTTAAGATCCAGAGAGAATGTATGGATTATCTAGTCTATATTCTTTCACAGATAGGGAAACAATCTTCTAGAGCAGGGGTCCCCAACGCCAGGCCACAGACCAATACTTGTACTGGCTAGGAACTGGGTCACACAGGAGGAGAGTGGTGAGTGATCAAAGCCTCATCTGTATTTACAGTTGCAATCTATTGTTCATATTGCCACCTGTGCTCTGCATTCTGTCAGATCAGTGGTGGCATTAGATTCTCATAGCAGTGTAAACCCTACTGTGAACTGCACATGTGAGGGATCTAGGTTGTGCGCTCCTTATGATAATCTAACGCTGATCTGAGGTGGAGCCGAGGTGGTGATGCTAGCGCTGGGACAGAACTATAAATATGGATTAGCAATAAGATTTGACTCCACAAAGCCCATAATAAATCAACTGCTTGCAGACTCAAATCAAAACCCTGTCAGTGAGTTGATGCACTTCAATTGTACAGTTGCATCTGGTGGCAGGCTTTAAGTCAGAATCTGACACTATCTTAGTCTGTACATGGCCCACCCATTATTTTATTTACCACTTCCATCTGTGCCTCTTTCCCTGCACTGTGCACTTGTCTCAGTCACAGTTTTGGTAAGCCCACAAGCTAACCCTAGCCACAATGAGTAAAACACAAACATCACTGGAGAGCTTCTTTGAAAAGGGAGAAAGAGCCAATATGAGACAGCGGAAGACTCTAATACTGCCAACAAAAAGAAAGTTGCACTTAAAAGAAAATACCAAGAGTCCTACTTAAATTATGGATTCATTGCAATGGGTGAATCACATTCTCCAAGCCTGCTTTGCATAATATGTGGCGATCAGCTATCCACTGAAGCCATGAAACTTTTAAAACTGCTTCGCCACATGGAGACCAAGCACCCTGCATGAAAAGACAAGCTTTTGGAGGTTTTCAAAAGAAAAACCGTGAATATGAAGAACAGAAGCAGTTATTGAAGGCCATCCCTTCATCAAATATGTCTGCACTGAGAGCATCATCCTTAGTGGCTAACCACATTGCTAAAGCTAAGGAGCCCTTTACTGTTGGTGAAGAGTGGATCCTGCCTGCTGCTAAGGACATTTGTCATGAACTTTTAGGAGAGACTGCATTCAAAAGGTGGCATGCGTTCCTCTTTTGGCTAGCAACGTAACTAGATGAATTGATGAATTAGTAGAGGATATTGAAGTACAACTCAGGATCAATAAGTCACTGTGGTACACAATCCAGGTTGATAAGTCTACTGATGTTGGCAACAATGTTTATTTTGTGTGTTATATTTTTCAGGAGGATGTGTATGAGGATAGCTGCAGAACTATTCAAGTTAGTGAATGATAACATATTAGGAAAATGAAATAGGTTACTTTGTGCAGCATATGCATGAACGAAGTGGCTGCTATGACTGGACAGCTTTCTGGTTTCACTACTCAAGTCAAAAGGTTGCATCTCAGTGTGAGTCTATGTACTGTGTCATCAACAGAGAAATGCTGGCTAGCTGAAAAATGTCACCTGAACTTAACAGCGTTTTGTAGGATGTGCTTAAAGTTATCAAGCACATAATAAAGTACATGCCCTTAACTCACATCTGTTCATGCAGCTCTATGAGGAGATGGACACAGAGCCCACATGTCTTCTTTTATACACAGAAGTGAGATGGTTTACTAAAGGCAGATCACTGGCCGGAGTTTCTGAGTAACAAGAACCACTCCAGAGATTTCTTTAAAAAAAAATAACCATCACCACTGACTGTGACACAGAATGGGTCACAAAGCTTGCTTACTTGTGTGACATAGTCAATCTGCTCAACAAACTCAATCTGGCACTTCAGGGAAGAATGACAACTGTGTTTAAGACAGCAAATGTAATGGCTACATTCAAAGTCAAACTGGAATTATTAGAGTGATGAGTGAACACTTCAAACATTAGCAGAGATTTTGAAAGAGGCTGAGCCAGGGCTCGGCTGGTGCATGATCAGCTATATATCAGTTTTCAGAAGAGTTTGAGCATTATTTTCCAACCACGAAAGACCCATGAACTGGGAAGGAACAGATCCATGACCCATTTTGTGAATAAGCCAGGTGAATCGACTTTGCCCATAATAAAAGAGAATTGACTGCTTGACCTTGCAAATGATGGTGACCTTAAAATTATGTTTGAGACAGTTTCAGAGGAATATCCTGAGATTGCCACAAAAGCCTGTTTCCATTTCCAACATCCTATCTTTGTGAAGCAGGATTTTTTTTTTCTTTTCTTTTTGCAGTGACAGCAACCAAAACAAGAATACGGAGTAGACTGGACATAAGCAACACAGTTCAGATATCACTGTCTCCCATCACCCCCAGATGGGACTGTCAAGTTGCAGGAGAAGAAACTCAGGGCTCCCACTGATTCTGTGTTATGTTGAGTTGTATAATTATTTATCATCTATTACCATGCAATAATAATAGAAATAAAGTGCACAATAGATGTAAAGTGCTTGACTCATC
>NW_007255995.1:156263-183721 GCF_000164805.1 Carlito syrichta | reverse complement strand
TGTGTATGAGGATAGCTGCAGAACTATTCAAGTTAGTGAATGATAACATATTAGGAAAATGAAATAGGTTACTTTGTGCAGCATATGCATGAACGAAGTGGCTGCTATGACTGGACAGCTTTCTGGTTTCACTACTCAAGTCAAAAGGTTGCATCTCAGTGTGAGTCTATGTACTGTGTCATCAACAGAGAAATGCTGGCTAGCTGAAAAATGTCACCTGAACTTAACAACGTTTTGTAGGATGTGCTTAAAGTTATCAAGCACATAATAAAGTACATGCCCTTAACTCACATCTGTTCGTGCAGCTCTATGAGGAGATGGACACAGAGCCCACATGTCTTCTTTTATACACAGAAGTGAGATGGTTTACTAAAGGTAGATCACTGGCCGGAGTTTCTGAGTAACAAGAACCACTCCAGAGATTTCTTTAAAAAAAAATAACCATTGAGCATTATTTCCCAACCACGAAAGACCCATGAACTGGGAAGGAACAGATCCATGACCCATTTGTGAATAAGCCAGGTGAATCGACTTTGCCCATAATAAAAGAGAATTGACTGCTTGACCTTGCAAATGATGGTGACCTTAAAATTATGTTTGAGACAGTTTCAGAGGAAT
The DNA here is from genome assembly GCF_000164805.1 of Carlito syrichta. Taxonomy (NCBI): domain Eukaryota; kingdom Metazoa; phylum Chordata; class Mammalia; order Primates; family Tarsiidae; genus Carlito; species Carlito syrichta. The sequence goes on along the minus strand of NW_007255995.1, from coordinate 183,103 downwards.
ATCCTGAGATTGCCACAAAAGCCTGTTTCCATTTCCAACATCCTATCTTTGTGAAGCAGGATTTTTTTTTTTCTTTTTGCAGTGACAGCAACCAAAACAAGAATACGGAGTAGACTGGACATAAGCAACACAGTTCAGATATCACTGTCTCCCATCACCCCCAGATGGGACTGTCAAGTTGCAGGAGAAGAAACTCAGGGCTCCCACTGATTCTGTGTTATGTTGAGTTGTATAATTATTTTATCATCTATTACCATGCAATAATAATAGAAATAAAGTGCACAATAGATGTAAAGTGCTTGACTCATCCTGAAATCATCCCCCCACCCTATTTGTGAAAAAATTGTCTTCCACGAAACTAGTCCTTGATGCAAAAAACTTTGGGGATCACTGTCTTAGAAGATTCAGTGGACTTTCCCTACGTAATTTTAGACCACAGGCTAGACTCTATCACTTCTGTTTCTGAGTCTAGGCCTCTCTCCCCAATACCACACCACCTCCCAACTCAGTGGCTTCTCTCTTTTCCTAGGGACACATAGGAATTCCACTTGTACAGTAGTCCTCCCTTTATGTGTGTTTTTTCTTTCCACAGTTTAGTTACCCTCAATCAGCCATGGTCCAAAAATATTAAATGGAAAATGCTAGAAATAAGCAATTCAGAAGTTTTAAATTTCACACTGTTCTGAGTAGCATGATACAATCTCTTGCTATCCTATCCCAATCCCACCACTTGGGACATGAATCATGTCTTTGTTCAGCATATCCACACTGTGCAATCTACCTGCCTACCTATTAACTCCTTATTAGCCATCTCGGTTACCTGACTGATGGTTTCAGCATCACAATGCTTATGTTCAAGTAACCCTTATTTTAATGAATAATGGACCCAAAGCACAAGAGTGGTGATGCTGGTATGTTGTTATAGTTGTTCTATTTTATAATTGTTGTTGTTAATGTCTTCCTGTGACTAGTTTATAAATTAAACTTTATCATAGATGTGTATATGCAGGAAAAAAATCCAGTGTATTTGGGTTCAATACTGTACATAGTTTCAAGCATCCACTTAGGGTCTTGTATAGTATGACCCATGGAAAAGGGGAAACCATATGTCAGAACTCTCTCTAGGACGCCATTTTGTTACTCTTGGCAAGGACAGAATACAATGTATCACAGCACATGCCAGAGCCCTTGACATCCCCCACCAGTACAGCCCCCCATTGTACCCTCTCCAAGGTCACAGCCTTGAATCAGGTAACACGACATCAGGATTTTTATGGCCAGCAAACCCCTATCTACTGGGAGAAACATTTCTCCAGTACAAGAAATCACAACTCCCACCATTTTAAAGAGATAAGAGGAGATATTGGTATAGAACTGGTTTCCTATCTTCATTGCTAAATGACATGGAAGCAAAAAGGCTGGGGTGGGGGGTGGAGGTCTCCTTCCGTGTCAGTGTGGACTGTAGGACCAGAGGAACCACATCACTGGTCTCACAACTGAAAATAAACTCTAGCACTGGTAAGGCACTCAGAAGTCTGACCACCTGGACCAGTGGTTTTCTATCCATAGAGTCAGGCAAAAATGCCTAAGAAATCTCCAAAAGCGGAAAGAGGGTGAGCAGTCTCTGGGCACCACTTTTGGGCTCCCTGAGCAGTTCTGCTTTTATCTGACTTATTTATTGCTGTTCCATTTAAAACTTCATTTGAATAAAGACTTTTGCTGCTATATGCCTACCCACACACGTACACACACATTTGTTTTCCACTAGACTTTTTCTTTCATTATAGCTTCTCTTGTTCTTCTGTTGGAAAAAATATCCAAAACACGTGGGCCATATTTGGCTTAATTTATATCCTGTAAGGCCAAGGACAGTTGATGTGCCTGGGCTGGGAGAAAAAGAAGGAAGATGTATCTGAAGAAGACTGGGGAATGATCAGCTTCTGTAGACAATTTTGCACATCACAGTTACCAGCACTGTACTTCTTAAGCCTCCTGAATGTCTGCAACTGACTCCTCTTCTATAGGTTGAGTCTCAAACAACACTTGCCAATGACTTTTCCCAGTTTATCAAGTATGCCTGTCTCTGGGATATAGGATACCCCCAGTTAGCATGACTACATCCTGACATTTTTATTCTTTGGGGTTCAGATGTGGGTTGGCCTGCAAAAGGATCCCCTTGTCACTCACAGACAGTCAGAGTCCTGCTGAAGACAATCAAAAGGAATGCCACACAATAATCTACAAGTTTCTTATTCTTGTCCCAGGGCTTTGTTGATGAGTGGGAGAGAATATAGATGTATTGTCAAGGTTGGATTGAAGGGCAGGCAGAGGAGTATCCTAGCCATTGCTGTCATCACCAGGAGTAGCTATGTTTATTGAGAGACCTGTCACTGCTGTCTCTGAGTTCAGGCAGGAGGGCACAAAGCCCATCCAGTATGGGCTATAGTGGTTTCTCACTCTCCACACTCACTTAAGCTCAAAGAGCATGAGACCTTAATAAGAGAAAGTCACAACCTTCATGCAGAAATCAAGAGTCAGCAGCACGAGGGGACCATTTCTTCTACATCTTCCTGGGGTTTAACTGTCCCTCAACCACTGAGTGAGTCTAGGTTGTAACATGTCCTATGTAACTTAGAAATCTGAGCCTCTTACCTGCTTCAGATCTCAGACTCTGAGTCTGAAAGATCAGGGATATCGGTTAGTGTTTTCTACAAAGTATACTGAGAATAACAACTAGCATCCAAATTGTACTTTAAACTCTACAAAACTTTCACACAGTTTCTCATTTGGTCTTCACTGAGCTATAAAGTAGAAATTATTCCCATGGCACCAACGAAGAAAGACTCAACCATGCTAAGTGACTTTCCCAAAATAACCCTGTGAATGCCTTCTGGTTTCTAACCCTTTGGTACTTCCTTTATATTATACACTTAGCTCTAAGATTTCATAATTCATTGTTTCTTTTCTGGATACATATGTTTTTAAATTACAGCTACAATAAGCAATCACGACTAAACCTTTGGGGCTTAATCCAATCTGATAAAAATTGTTAAGCTTGCACCCATAGTAGCCTACTGTTAGTACCATTTTTCCAGATGCTATACTGCCAAACAGATTGGCACTTTTTTACATAGTCTTGGTATATTATGGGTACTTGAATAATATGGATTCTTGACAATAGATACCCAATTTCAGAAACCCAGATTTCAATTCATTTCTCAATATGAATGGTTTTTCTTTGAAACTTCAGAAATATCCAGATGATTCGAAGCCAAAAGTTAATTTTTTTAGCACTTTTTTCTAAGATATAGCATAATAGCAATCAAATTGTATGAAAAAGTTTCTTTCTAAAAACGATACTCTCTTGTATTCTCTTCAAAACTTTAACCTTAGAATTCATAAGCAAAATCCAGTGTACTCCTAGTTTCTAATCTTGTAATTCTCACAAAAATCTATGCCTCCTAAGCTCTAATATCCGTACTTACTTGAGAAACTTGCTGAAATCAGCTTGGGGGTTCTATATGTATTTTTTTTTTAAGCCTAAATGGGGACATGATGATCTCACCATGTCCATGTGAGGTTTTGTCTATTCAGAGTGTATTTTGGCAAATACTATTGCATGATAGTGGAGTATTGGTAACTTATATTTCTGCTCTTTGGCTAAGTTCAAGTCTCCTAAATTGTCAGGTTCCATTGTCACCTATGATGGTGATCAATACAACATGCATTAAGAAGACTAAGTCATGAATCTGAGCCTCTGCTAAATTCCTTTATAATTTAGTTTTTTCATGGTTTTTGAGCATTTTTCTGGATTCTTCAACAACATGGAGTGCGCTGACATTGAATTATTCTCGATTTGTTTTTGTTCTTGTCCCTCCAAATGTATTATAAACTTCTAATGGTCAGAATCAGAATTAATTCTCAATAAAATCTTACAGGTATGGGTAGAAGTGGACATATAGCTGTCTGTTCCACCTCCACTCCCACCTCTGGTTGTCAAGCACTTGGATCAGCCCTTCCCAGTGGGATTATGGAGAGAGGCACAATAAAGAAAAAATTTTCTCCATTAAAATAATCATCCACTTTACTATGAGCAACTCTTGTCTTGAGCTAGTTTTCCTGATATTCCTAAGAATCCCCCCCCTTTAAAAATCACTTCTCCAGCCAGGCACGGTGGCTCAAGTCTATAATCCCAGCACATTGGGAGGTGGAGGCAAGAGGATTACCTGAGCCCAGGGGTTCGAGACCAGCCTGGACAACTTGGTGAGACCTCATCTCTACAATAAATAAATAAATAAAAATTAGCCAGGCGTGGTAGCACACTCCTGTAGTTCCAGCCACTTGAAAGACTGAGACAGAAGGCTCTCTTGAGCTCAGCAGGTTGAGGCTGCCATTACTGTGAGTGGGCCACTGCACTCTGGCCTGGGTGTCAGAGTGAGACTCCAATTCAAAAAAAAAAAACCAATCACTTCTCCTTCAGCAGATGTTCACTCTACTTATCTCTCTCTTCCTCTTACTATCTCCTCCCATTCCAAATCACTAGTTCCCCTAACCTTCAAGCCTCACATTACCTGACGCTATTCAAATATTTATAGAACACCTCTTATGGGCCAGACACAATACTAGGCACTAAAAATACAATGATGAGCAAGATCATTCAATATACACAGAGTAACATGGAATCTACAGAACTTTGAGTCTAGTGGGGGGAAGCAGACAGTAGGAAACAAGGAATGATGCGGGTGGAGGAAATATCTGCGGGGAATGGGAGCATAGAGCAGGAAAAACTTGTCCTGTCTGGAAGGCTTTCTGGAGAAACTGAGATGTGGGGGATGGGTAGAAATTAGTCATGAAAAGAGGTGAAAGGATATGAGAGAGAGGAGAGGAGAGGAGAGGAGAGAGAACTAAATTGATATGTTCAAGCAACTCAAAGGAATTCCACATCCAGAGTTATTCAATGTGGAGAGAGTGGAGGAACCCTGGGGTAGTGGCCAGCTGAGAGCTTTAAGCTGGGGGGGGGGGTGAGCATTTTTAGAAGACTCCCCCGCTCTCCTCCTGTGGTGCAGAGTGAAGAAACATCCAGGCTGGTCTTAAAGGATCCAGGAACCCAGGTGAGAGATAAGAATTAGTGTAATGTCTGGGGGTTAGAGAGAAGTGGACTGCTATGAAAAATATTTCGGAAGAGGTATAATTTCCAGGACTTGGTGGGGGTTTGGGAGAGAGGGTTTTTTAAGAGGATGTCTCATTTCTGACTCAGGCAGCTGGGAAACCAGTCAGGCCTTTCCCTGAGATGGTGGACACCCGGGGAAAGGCAGGCCTAAGAATAGGGATGCCGGGTTTACCCAGTTGAATTTGGATACTGGTTTTGAGGTTCCTGAGAGACATCTAAGCAGATATATGTGGAGCTCAAATGTGTGGCCTTGTTGTACATATAAAGTTGTGAACCTTTGGAACAGAGAGGTAGTCATTGAAGCCATCAGAATGGGTGAGATTGCTGAGACCATGTGACTCTGGAGAGAAACCTCTCTTTGGAGTCACTACTTCAGGGACCTGTCATCATGGCAGCAGTCCCAAGTGAGAGGTGGTGATTCCGGCCTGGGAAAGGAGAATTTATTATAGCATTTATGAAGTGTAATTATGTGGAAAAATTGTCCCCTGAGGAAAACCACAGACACACACACATACACACACACAGTTTCATAGCCAAATAAGTTTGGGGAAATCTGCATATTATACTCCCCACTTAGAGAACATTAAGGACTGACAAGTTTTGTGGTAGAGAACCTTTTTGTCTTTGTTTAACTCAGCTTTCTCCCACGAGCCTGCCTAGACAGAAATTATTCCAGAATCCGAACGTCTCAGGGTAAAGGAAGAGGAAAAGAGCTAGCTTTCCCAGATGCATGCTTCCAAGTCAAGCGAAGGAAAGAGTTTCATCCATGTCTTATTCATCAGATGAAGAAATGTGGGCTCAACAATTGCATCCAAGCTTCACAGCTAGCTAGTGATGCTTTTGGGTTGTCACTTAGTCCCTTGACCTTTTTAATCTAAGAAAATTCCAGTAGATGCAGCAGAGTGAAACTGTAAATACATTTTAAAAATATACTGGTCAGTGTCTCCCAAAGAAATTTGAATCTTAGCTCTGTCAATTCTTAATTGTATAATTTTCTAACCTTCTGTGATCTCTGCTTTATCTATAAGTGGGAATATAACAGTAATGACTAGGAGTATTATTAGATGTTACCATTAAAAAACTGGGTTGAAATTTGCTCAAGGCTTGGTCTCTCTTTCTCTCTCTCTGTCGCTCTCTCCCTCTCTGCAGCTCTCTCCCCGCCTCTCTCCCACTTCCTCTCTCTCTCTTACTCTCTCTTTTTCTTTTTTCCCATTACAGATCCCCTCTGTAACAGCCACTTTAATAAATCTCTTGGTCCTGGAAAAAAAAAAAAGAAATTTGCTCAAGATCTCAAAGCTGACAGAGGTAACACTGGGAATGAAACTCAAATCCTTGGGTTTTAAATCTGATGCTCTCTCTACTAACTAGATTGTGTCTATTGGTGCTCCTGTGATCTTGCCATGGGGACTACTCCTGCCAATGACATCACATAGGGTCAATCTTGCTTTTGAGATAGAGAAGTCTGAAAATGGGGTCCAATCAACTGCAGTCTAGAGACTGGCCAAAGTCAGTTGGAGGGAGTGTGAGAAGAGAGTATCTTTAAACAGATATTCTCAACTGTCAGTCCGAGAAAGCTTTAATCAGAGATGGGGTCTTGCCATGCTGCCCAGGCTGGTCTTGAACTCCTGGCCTCAAGCAATCCTCCTGCCTCAGCCTCCCTAAGTGCTTGGATTACAGGTATGAGTCACAGCACCAGCGTGAATACTTAAAAACAAAAAATTGATTCTTGTGTTCCCCTTCAGTCTCAGTCTGCCAGTGGTGAGACCAGGTGCTCTTATTCTTAAACAGATCCACAATTAATTCTGAGGTGCCACCTTGATTGCAAAGCATCATCTCTTTCTATGCGAAAATCGTCACCAAAACCACCCTGGAATCCACTAGCACTCACAAGTTACAGCCTGAACCAACTTGGTCTTCAGATTTTCCTTTGTGTCACAGAAATGAGTTTAGGGTGGGCTGTGGGAGAAAACTTTGAAAAAGCCAATGGAGAAGGACTGAATCTCTGAGGCTAGAGAGGGCGGACTCAGCCTCACTTCCTTCCTCTTCTCATCTGGGCTTCCTGTTGTCACAGCGTGACCGTATTTTTTCTCCCTTCACTTCTCCTTTTTACACAAATAGCCTCAGACATCCGTGTTACTAGCCTTGTCTCAGCCAACGCAGGATTATTCATCAAATTCGGCCTAAAGGACTGAGGATCGGTGCCTGCCGAAGGTAAGGCTGATGACATTTTAACGTGACTCGCCGTCTTATGTGGGGTAGGGCGTCTTCTTAGGGGTCTCTGTGTACCTCTCTAGTAACTGTAAAATCTCCTGCAACTTCTGTTTCACAAATATTTAGTGCAGGAAGTTAAAAGAACAGCAAAAACCTGGTTACACCCCACAGGCAATCAAGCCAAAAATACATGTACTTCGCCAGATTCCAGGCATCTGATGTTTTGAGTCAGGGCATTCACGTGCCTTTATTGCTACAGAACTTGAATGACTTACTGTGTGTGGCACTTTCTGATGCCTGGAGCCTTTTGTGTGAGATGAAGTTGGGGAGATTTCCTGTGTGCTCTAGTCTTTTGAAAATCGTGTGATTTTAAAGTGAGGGGAGAACCCTCAACCAGAACCATTTAGAAAAGGCAGTTAGGGGGCATGGATCTTCATTTGAGAAATTTTCTAAAGTAGAGATAGTGACTTACAGTGTGATTCCTTAGAGCCACTAAATAGAAAACGCTAAAAATTACATCAGGATGTGATCAGTAACTGTATTTTATGAGTTGAAAACTAGATACCTCTAAAGAATGCTTAGATTGTTGGCTTTTAAGGAGCAGGAGGAGAATTGTGGTCCTCAGGGTTTTCCCAAATTAACTTGGCGTACAAAACATGAATATTGATAAATATAACATAAAATATACTTATGAAAGACAACCCACAAAGCTTGTTACTGCAATCATTTCCCATTCAAACTCTGTAACTAGTGATTGAGCTTGTATGGACTCAGCTTAGTGATAGCCAAACTTTGATTCCTGACTTTCTGAGGCCACCCATAGTAGCTGCTCGTCACCACAGAAAGCTCTGTATCAGAGCTTTCTTCTGTCAAGACTTGCAAGAATATCCCCTGGAGGGGAGAGGAGAAAGTTCCCTTTGACCACACTCACTCACCTAAAAATATCTCTTCTCCAAGAGACGGAGGGCTCTAAGATTACAAAGCACTTCGGGGAACTTCAAGCCTCAAATTTAAAAATAAAAAGACCAGACTTTTTAGTGAATTCACTTAATAATCTGGTGTTAGGAGCCTCCTGAGGCCAGGCACTGTGCTTTGGGAAGACTGGTAAGGAGGAGGGAAAGGTAGAGAAGACTTTTGGTCTAGCACCCTCAGGGAACTCCCATAGGAGATAGGCAATACCATGTTGTACCTGTCCTTTGGAAGAGAACTGAACAAAAGCAGAATCTTAGCTGCCAGATGAACAAAGCAGTTTTGCTTTCTCAATCTTCAGGGCAATAATCTGCACTGTTTTGAGATTGTGGTTGAATGGGAAAAAAAGCTGAACTGAACCATGATTTCTGGGCCAGTTAAGAGCATTTAGCATTTAAATGAAAGAATTGGGTACCTGTATACCTGCAGGAAATGATTCAAGGCCCATCCCTTCACAGCTATGGTTACCACCTCCCAGGTGACCTCACCGTTGTTCATGGACAAGCACAACTGGAAAGGACAAACTCTGTTGGTTGCTGGTTTCTTGTGGCCTCTGGCTGACCCTGACTCTCCAGAGACCCTCAGCTTTCTGTTCTCCTTCCCCACTCCAACCCCGTGACCAGACACTGTGCTCAGCACTAGAGACACAAAGTTAACTGAAATGGTTATCAGTTTCGAGGAAGTTGAAGAGTCTAGCGTGGATGACAGACTCAGTGATACACAAATACAGCACAACGTGCTCTTTAATGAGGGAGAATGTGAGCAAGCGTAGGAGGAGTTTAGGAGTGTGCCAAAGACTCTCTAGGAAAGGAGATGGCAGCTTGAGTTCACTTTCAAATAAATATGATTTTGTTATGGAGACATACCAGACCAAGGGCACTGTAAGTGGAAAGCTGCAGAACCATGTACCTTCAAGAATGTTAGAAATGAGAGTAGTGAGTGAGTCTGCAGTATAACATACCATGTTTGCCATGTTTGCAGAACCCACAGGAAGTGGAAAGCCCTTTCTCCTACTCAGCACCTGAAAAAGAAGACCGGGACAAGCTCACTGACCAGGCGGGTCTCAGGCCTGGCTCTGGGTAGTGCTGTGCCCCAAATGTCCACTTGACAGAATTGATGGGATGTAGCTTGAAGTGAAAGAAAAGAGGCAGGCTTCTTCCTCTTTGATCTAGATTTTCCCCTAGCTCAGAGGAAGGGTGGAGCTTCTTTATGATGTTACAGCCGTTCTTTTTAGCTCAGCTTCCGTTCCAGGAAATACTGCGTTGATTCCGTTTCAGTCGTTTGTTTTGTGTTCCTAGATTAGTCACCCCACAGCACTTCTTGTACTGAGCGAGCATCCACTGTGAGTAAATCACACAGTGGATGCTTAGAGAGTGGACACCTGCCCTCAGGAATCTCCCAAGATCCCGCTGCCACTGCAGGTGGAGAGCACTAAAGCAAAGTAACCCAGAGAAACCAGACAGCTGGGCAGAGCTGGACTCCAGGGTGGCTGCTTAGAAGGAGTGGAGGACTGAGCTGGAGGTCGGGTGGTCAGTTTGGGAAGGTTGTCTGCAAGTAGGTTTTGGGAAAGAGAAAGATATGCATTTCCAATGCCAGAGAATGAGCACTCAGAGTGGAGGCCGTGAGTCTCTATGCAGGGGGATGGAGGAACATTCTCTCTATTCATTTCACAGGCACACAGTAGAGATCCTACCAAAGCAGTAGCATCGGTGCATCACAGCTATAGCCAAGAAAAGACGCCACAGGAATACATTTATACAGTCATTTAAAACGAGAGTGCTGAACTGATGAGTTCTAGGGAACAGAGCAGCAGCAACAGAGTTGTTGGTTGGACTCTGGTAAATCAGTAGAAGAAGACCAGTAACCAAAGAGATTCATACTTATTTTCCTGGAGTTTTCTCCCCTTCTTTGACTCTCAGGCAATCTCATTCTTTAAAAATGTTAACGCTGGGCAACCTCCTTGGGTCTCCTCCCTTTGTGGGAGCTTTTCTGTCCTCTCAATAAATCCTACTTTCTCAAAAAAAAAAAAAAATTAATGCTGGCCTGAATGTGAAGGGTAATTTTTTTCTCCCCACATCTCTGTCAAACAGATCTTCCCAATAATTAAATGTGCATCCTTGGGCTCTAAGAGCAGTCTTGTTGAACAAAGCAACCGCAAATCCAGCTAACCTTTAAAGAATGAGGGTGTCAAAGTATCAACAGATGTTTTAATTTGTGCAATGCTGGGATTTTTTGGATGCAAATGTTCCTAAAATAGTTATTGAATTTAGACAGCAGGAGAAAGATGCACTCAGAAATGATCTACAAGCCTCTCAGTTGTAGAGACATCGTCTCCTTCAGCAGAAGTGATATTGGACATGTTGTTATAAAAGCTGTATGTTAATCATCATCTAACGAGAAAGTATTATAATTCTGTGATTATAATATATGAGAAGAAGAAATAGAGAACACTGCAATTTTTTTTTGTTTTGTTTTGGGGGGGGTTTGAGTTGGAGTCTCACTGTGTTGCCTAGGCCGGAGTACAATGGCATGCTCATGACCACTGTAGCCTCAATCCACTGGGCTCAGGCTACCCTTCTGCCTCAGCCTTTCAAGTAGCTGGAACCACAGGCACATGCAACCACACCTGGCTAATTTTTTAAAAAAATTTATTGTAGAGATGAGGTCTTACCATATTGCCCAGGTTGATCTCGAACCCCTGAGCTCGAGATCTTCTTGTCTCAGCCTCCCAAAGTGCTTGGATCACGGGCTTGAGTCACCATGCCCTGCCTGCAATGTTTTAAAGTGTACACACATACACTCTCTGTAAAGTCCATAGCTACATCAAATAGAGGATGAAATAAAAGGGCTCATGCTAAAAAAAAAAAAAAAAGAGAGGGCTGTATTTTAAATGTTAGAATGTTGGTGCTTAAAAGGAAGTTAGAGATTAAGTTCAAGTATCTAACTTATAGTGATAGCCCAATAAATGTGAACTGCTGTAGCTTTCCAACCTACTTATTCTTCGCATAAAAAGACTTGTCTAAATTCATAAAATTGCATAACTATTTATTTAGACTGTCTCCTGATTCTCTATGGAATGATCTTTCCTCCACACTATACTATATCCCCCTTTTGTAAAAGAAATTGCTTCTTAAATAGGCATCATTAGCCGGGCTCGGTGGCTCAGTCTATAATCCCGTGCTTTGGGAGGCTGAGGTGACTGGATTGCCTGAGCCCACGGGTTCGAGACCCGCCTGGGCAACTAGGTGAGACCTCATCTCCACAATAAATCAAAAAGTTAGCCGGGCGTGGTAGTGCTCACCTGTAGTTCCAGCTACTTGGAAGGCTGAGGCAGAAGGATCACCGGAGTCCAGCAGGTTGAGGCTGCAGTGGCCACTCCTGCACTCCAGTCTGGGTGACAGAGTGAGACTACAACTCAAAAAAAAAAGGCATCATTAGACTGTGTTCTTCATTTACAAAAAGAAATTTCCAGTGCATTTTAACATAAGCAAATATGAAAATACAACTTATCATAAATTCAATTGACCTTAAACCAATAGTCTAGAAAATTAAATATTTAATATTTAAGATCATAAGATTTCCTCACCTTAAATATTTCTTAAATTAAATATTAAATATTTAATCTGCTAAATTTTTGTTTGACATTTTCTATTTCAGGGGAATTAGACTGAGGGATAAGAATGACAAATCATTTTGACATCTCATATCTTTTAAAACTTGTTCAAATAAATTTGAACTCACAGTTTAATATTTACTCTATATCAAGAGCAAATAGAGGCATTAAAGAATAATCCCATGGTTCAATCTTTTAAAAAATAACCACTGTAGAATCTCAGTATTTATGCCATAGGGAACTTAAGTTGTGATCATTTTGAGATCAGAATCCCTTAGATCACTAAATCATTTTCAACTCTTTAAAAAAACTTTGACAGAAATTCAGACTTACAGGCAACTTAAAAAATAGTATGAATTTCTGAACCCCTTTCACCTAGATTTCCCAATTATTAGCATTTCATCACATTTGCTTTATCCTTCCCTGGCTTTCTTCTCATTTGAGACTAACTGGTGACACCATATCCTTTTTCCTAAATTCTTTAGTGTGTGTTCTTCTAACAAAAACATTCTCTTATGTAACCACTTTACAATGATCAAAATCAGGAAATTAACACTAATACGATATTATTTACAATCTATAGATGTGATTCAGAGACTAGTTACACCATTAATGCTCCTTATAGCAAGAGGAAATCTCTGGTCTTGCATTACCTTCTACTGCTATGTCTCTTTAGTCTCCTTTAGCCTGGAACAGTTTCTGAGTTTTTCTTGCTACTGATACTCTTGAAGAATACAAGGCAGTTCTTTTTTTTTTTAAGTCCCTCTATTTGGATTTGTATGATGTTTCCTCATTATTAGATTCAGGTTATTTAAAAAACCTCTGATAGGAATACCACCAAAGTGGTTTTTCTTATCCCACAATGAGTTTTGCTTAAGCTGAGCATAGCTAGCCTATAGACACCATGGACAGGTTTACATATTTTTAGAATAAGGACAGAGGACCTATAGTCTCTTGACTCTGTAACAGTGGTTACTATTTTAGCTGATTGCTCCTGATGAACAAGGGGTCTTATTAGAAGGGTCCCTGGTCCAACTCAGCTGTAGCAGCATCTTGCTAAATTCCCAAATGAGAGGAAGTGACCTCCAAGATCATCTGGACTTGTCTTCTTCACTTTTTCTTTCTTCTTTTTTTTCCTTGTTTCTCTCTTCTTCTATAAATCACCAAATTAACTCTCCTGACTGCAGCCTGGAAGGGAAAGAATATTTACCAGACTAATTTCAGGAAGGAATAAGGTGACAGACATTCCTTGATAAGTTGATGGAGGAATGAGAGGAAAGTAGTTCATAAAAGTTGATGCTTGGCTTTGTTTGATTTTACTATCACCTCTCCCCTTGCAGCTGCTTACTACTTCCTCAAAGAAATGAACATACCGAACCCACATTGCTCCTCAGCCACTAATCACAGGAGTTCAAACTCCAGAGGCACAAGATGAAGGGTGGGAGACCTTCTAGATGCTTATCACATTGCAGTACACAAGTTAGGAATGAAAGGCACAGAGCCAGAGCCTGGGATGATGGAGAAATTATGGGCTTTGGAGCCTGAAAGGCCTTGGCTGTCACCCTATCTTTGCTGATTCTTTGCTGGATGACCTTGTGCCACTCACGGAGGCTTTCTGAGTCTTGGCTTTTCTGTTTGCAAAATATGGCTAATGAAAACTACGTTAAGGTGTTGTTTTGAAGATTATAAAAAAGATATGTGTATAAAGAGCTCAGTATTTTTGTGGGGTTTAGTGAACTATCTATTATCTATCTAAATTTATTTGGGCAAGAAAGCCTTAATTTGGAGCTCTGGTTGGGTGTGTTATATTTCCAGCACTTTGGGAGACTGAACAGGGAGGATTGCTTGAGCCCAAGAGTTCGAGACATCTCTACAAAAAAAAAAAATTAGCTAGGTGTGGTGGTATGTGCCTGTAATCCCAGTTACCCAGGAGACTGAGGCAGGAGGATCACCTGAGCCCAGGATGTCGAGGCTGCAGTGAGCCATGATCATGCCACTGCCCTCTAGCCTGGGTGACAGAGTGAGAACCTGACTAAAAAAAGAAGAAGAAAAGAAAAGAAAAAAGAAAGAAAAAGAAATTGGAAGCCCTCATGAAGAATAGCTATTCCCTCTAATTATATTGAGAAAATTAATTATGGCCTCAATTTTCTTTGCTGAGAAGCCAAAGACATCCATAGGCTCTGTGTACAAAGAGAAAAGATGCCATGATTGCCTTGCTGAATGCTTCTTGTGTGTAAATTGACAAATAGATCTGTATGGAGAGAAATGTCTGAAAAGATGTTCACCAAAAAATGTTAAAGAAGGTTATCTCTGGGAAGTGGAGTTTCAGGAGTGTTTTTTCAGAAGCTTTATTTATTTATCCAAATAAAAATTATTTAAACTTTATTTAAATTCATTTAAATAAAAAACTTTTTCTTGATTTCTCAACTTGTTCTAATAGGTCTCAATAATTGTCTTCTTCCTCTTTTAGTTCTTTTTCTTCCTCCTTCTCCTCATCTTTCTCCTCCTCTTTTTTCTTCTTCTTTCTCCTCCTCCTCCCTCTCCTCCTCCTCCTTCTTCTTCAAGTTGGGGTCATGCTGTGTCATCCAGACTGGAGTACAGTGGCATGATCATGGCTCGCCACAACATTGAACTCCAGGGTTCAAGCAATCCTCCTGCCTCAGCCTCTCCAGGAGATGAGACTAAAGGTGCATCACCACATTCAACAGATCTTTTTATTTTTTTGCGGAGGAAAATTATCTCTATGGTGCCCAGGCTGGTTTCAAACTCCTGGGCTCGAGCAATCTTCCCACCATGGCCTCCCAAAGTGTTGGGATTACAGGCTTGAGCCACCACACCTGGCCTCCAATGTTCTAATAGCATATTCTCAAGATTTGCTTACAAAGATGTTTTTCTGTAGAACACTTTCATTCATTGAAGGAAAAATTTATGATGTATCTTAAAGAAAGCATGCGTACATTTGCCTTTTATTGCTTTACTTTCCAACTTATCCTAATAAGTACCAATGGAGAAAGAAACACGTACTTTATTATTAATATTAGAATTTTTTGTACAAAGGGTACACAAAACTTCTTTTAGAAAGATATTTCCAAGAAATGAAACAAGCAAAGGATTATAAAGGATCTTCTGATCCCTGATGTATTTTATTCCTAAAAATATTGGAAAGCTCAGGGTCACCTTAAGAATGGGTGGGTAGGAAATTCTGAACTTAATCTTTTAGTCAGTATTCACTAAACCAAATGCTCTGGTTCTAAGCCATCCAAGAAATATCTCATTTAGCTCTCATGCAACCTATGAGGTACGTATTAATACCTCCATGTTAAATACGAGGAAATTGTGAAAGTTAGACAGGTTAAGCAAGATCAAACTTCTGTTGAGTGATACTACCAGAATTCAAAACTACACCTGAATGGTTCCAAAGCTAGTGTTTATCAAGCTGTGTTCTATGGAACTCTACGTTCTTGAGCTGTTATTAAGTAATTCTCAATATAAAAATAGATTTGTAATTCTATAAGTATACTTCTATCTCAGAGACCCACAGTGCACATTAGCATATAACAAGATTCTCATAAGTCAACATTTATTTTTATGTATTATTTTTACTTAATCCCACTTACTTCCAAAAGCACTTTACCATGGATTCTCCTCATTCTCTTTTTCCTTACACTGCTTTGTTTGTTTGTTTGGATTTTGTTTGAGATGTGCTTATTAATATCTCAAAAACAATGGTCTGTGTAACAACAGCACTGTCTTGCTGTGGCTCCAGGTTGGCCTCTAAAATTGAATCAGATAAGGTTGAAGATCAAGAATGGACAGAGTTAGTCATTAGAATAGTAGTGAGTAATGAACAAAAACTGATAGAGGTTCTTGAAGCTTCTGTCCAACCTTAGTCACTTCTAAGCTTGCATAAATTCAAGAGTGGATGAGATGATGCTGCAAATGCATCATCTAGATGGAATGAGAAATCTATAAGATGGCCTGCCAGCCCAGGCTAACTGGAAGAAGCTCAAGGATGATGTTCATCCCTATTCTATATTTTGGGCTGTGGGAGGTGGGCACCAAGGCTTCCTGGAAACTGATGTCAGTGACTTTCTGTACAAAACTATGAGTCATGGGGCTAGCAATTATAGACTCTGACTGTGGGAGGGGTGTTAGTTCCTCTAAACAGTGATTGGAAAGGTCAGAATCTCAAACACCGAACAGTGTCAGCAAAGAAAGGGAAGAGGAAATGGAGTAGCACTCTCTCTGGATTTATATGTAAATGGGGGCCGCAGTTGCATGTGGTAATCTTCACTAAGTGAGCAGATTTTCTTCTTCAAATTGGTCTGAGTCCAACAAGTAGAAAATCAGGGAGGGAGGGGAAAAAGATTCTTTTTCCTGTCTGTGAATGAAAGAATTCATGGGACTATCCCTAGGTTTATGGGTACCTTAGCAGGTGGTGCTCTGTGGACAATAGGGTTTCATGGGTCTAAACCAGCTGCCATAAGATTCCAGGATGTTGAGACTGAAGTGAGGCATCTTTCTGTTACTGATGGGTAGTAAGTTATTTACTTGCTTATGTCCAAAACATCAGTTTATTAGCAGAATATAACCTCAAGTCCAAGGCTCCCGGCTCTGCACTATCATGTTCATTCCACTACATCAGATTATTTGGAGGTTATGGGTTAAAGTTCAGCTATTTGTTCATTAAAAAATCTTTTTTTTAAGACTGTACTTAAGAACTGTGCTAGGCTTTGAGGATTCAAAGATTAGTAGAATAGCTCCTACCTTTAAGAAGCACAAATCCTAGTGAGAGAAAACAAAACAAAATGGTTACCCAAACCAGGTAAAGATCAAACTTAAAAAGATTACTACAGGCCAATATCCCTGATGAACATAGATGCAAAAATCCTCAACAAGATTCTAGCAAATCAGATCCAAAAACACATCTCAAATATCATCCACCGTGACCAAGTAGGCTTCATCCCCAGGATGCAGGGCTGGTTCAACATCCGCAAGACCATAAATGTCATTAAATATATCAACAGATGTAAAAACAAGAACCACATGATTATCTCATTAGATGCAGAAAAAGCTTTTGATAAAATCCAGCATTCCTTCTTGATAAAAACTCTCAAACACCTAGGTATAGAAGGAACATGACTCATAATAGTAAGTGCCATCTATAATAAACCCACAGCTAGTATATTGCTAAATGGATAGAAACTGGAAACATTTCCCCTGAAAACTGGAACAAGACAAGACTGTCCACTCTCATCCCTCTTGTTCAACATTATGTTGGAATTCCTAGCTAGGACAATTAGGCAAGAGAAGGAAAGCAGGGGTATCCAAATAGGAAAAGAGGTAGTCAAGTTATCCCTCTTTGCTGATGATATGATCCTATACCTTGAAGATCAAAGAGAATCTGTCAAAAAAACTGCTTGCACTGATAAAGGACTTTAACAAAGTCTCAAGGTACAAAATAAATGTGCAAAAGACAGTTGCATTTCTACACACCAACAACAAACAGGCAGAGACCCAAATTAAAAGCACAATCTCATTCACAAAAGCCACAAAAAAAAATGAAATACCCTCGGAAGGCTGAGGCGGAAGGATTGCCGGAGCCCAGCAGCGAGGCTGCGGTGGCTGGGAGTGGCCACTGCACTCTAGTCTGGGCGACTGAGTGAGACTCCAACTCAAAAAAAAAAAAAAAAAGAGAAATACCTTGGCATTTTCCTAACCAGAGAAGTGAAAGGCCTTTACAATGAGAACTACAAAACACTGCTCAAAGAAATCCAAGAAGACAAAAACAAATGGAAAATATTTCATGCTCATGGATAGGAAGAATCAACATTGTTAAAATGTCTATCTTTCCAAAGGCAATCTACAGATTCAATGCAATACCCATTAAGTTACCAACATTATTCTTCTCAGACCTGGAAATGACAATACAGAAATTCATACGGAAACGTAAATGACCATGAATAGCCAAAACAATCCTTAGCAAAAGAAACAAAGTAGGAGGTAAGACACTTCCAGAATTCAAACTTTACTATAAGGCTACAGTAATCAAAACAACCTGGTCTTGGTACAAGAACAGACACATAGACCAATGGAACTTGATAAAGATTCTGGAATTCCTCAAACAACTCATCTTTGACAAAGCCTCCAACAACAACCACTGGGGAGAGAAGAACCTATTCAGTAAATGGTGCTGGGAAAACTGACTGAACACATGCAGAAGATTGAAACAGGACCTCTACCTATCACCATACACACAAATTAACACTAAATGGATCAAAGACCTAAATGTAAAACCTCAAACTATAAGAATCTTAGAAAATGCAGGAGACACTCTTATAGAAATTGAAACTGGCAACCAGTTTCTCTTCAGAACCCTAAATGCCCATACCTTAATAAATAAGATAGAAAATTGGGACCTCATCAAACTGATGAGCTTCTGCAAAGCAAAAGAAACCATCAAGAGAGCAGGGAGAGAGCCCACAGAATGGGAAAAAATATTTGCCAACTGTATATCTCACAAAGACCTAACATCTAAAATCTACAAGGGACTCAATACGCCAAAAGAAAAAAAAACAAACAAACAGCCCCATTAAAAAGTGGGCAAAATACATGAATAGACACTTCTCAAAAGAAGATATACAGGCAGCCAACAGACACATAAAAAAGTACTCACCCTCCTCATCATCAGAGAAATGCAAATCAAAGCCACATTGAGATACCAACTAACCCCAGTAAGAATTGTCATTATTAATAAAACAAACAACAACAGATGCTGGCAAGGATGTGGAGAAAAAGAAATGCTAACTAGTGCAACCTTGTTGGAAAACAGTGTGGTGATTTTTAAAAGAACTAGAAATTGACCTTCCATATGACCCAGCAATTTCCCTATTGGGAATATACTCAGAGGAACTCAAATCAAATCAACTCAAATCTACAAAAAAGTTACCTGCACACATATGTTGGTTGCAGCTCTATTCACAAATCTGGAAAAATACGGAGCAAAAATATGGAACCAACCATGCTGCTCATCGAAGCTGGACTAGTTTTAAAAAATATGGTGCATATACACAATGGAATATTATGCAGCCATAAAGAAGTGCAAACATATGGACTTCGCAGCAACTTGGATAGACTTAGAATCGATCATACTAAGTGATCTAGCACAGAAACAAAGAACAGAGTACCATATATTCTCACTCATAAGCGGACCTTGAACAATTATCATCCTACTATAAGAAAGAGACTGGCTATAGTGGGAAACTGCCAGGGGTGGGGGATGGGATTGGCAGTTGAGGGAAACTACTAGGGGAGGAAGGGGCATACCTCATCAACAAGAGTACCTGCATAAACACGTTTGTATACCTAACCCTGAATTGTACCCCGCATCTTTAAAAAAAATGGTTAGTTCAATGACAGAGATACACACAAGTATTACAAGCCCTCCTTGGGTGGAGTGAGAGTTGGGTGTTAAGAATTAGACACAGAGGAGGCTTCATAGAAAAGTGTCAAGAGCTGAGCCACAAGGATAGTTCATTACTAACCAGAGCAAAAGGTCAGAGGGGGGAAAGGGGCATATTTCAGCAAACACATGAGTAAAAGTAAGGAAGGAGACATTGAGACAAGTATTCAATGTAGCATGCTAAATTTTAAAGTATAATACAGAGTGTGTTGCCATGCATATGACACAATGGACAGGAACAAATTAGGAGGGGCTTTTGACATATGCATACATGCAAAAATCCATCACCACACTCAAGACAATAAGCATATTCCTAACTCAAAAGATTTCTCATGGCCTTCTGGAATCCCTTTCCCCTACCCTTCTGTGCTCTCCTACTACTCACCTCCTGCCCTTCCCCGTCCATCCACATCCCCAGGCAATTATTGGTGTGCTTTCTGTTGTTATAGATTCATTTTCATTTTCTAAAATGTTATATAACAGGAATCATACTCCTTTTTATCTACCTTTTCACTCACCATAATTATTTTGAGGCTCACCTATGCTGTACTGTGTATTAATAATAGTTTATTCCTTTTTATTGCTGAGAAGTATTGCTGTGCTATTATACAATTATACTACAGTTTATGTATACATTTACCTGTCAATGGACATTTGGGTTTTTGCAGTTTCGAGTTACTACAAATAAAACTGTGAACATCCCTATACAAGTCCTTGCATGGACATATGTTTTTGCTTCTCTTGGGTAAATATCCAGTAGTAAAATGTTTAACTTTTTATAAAACTCACAATCTGTTTTTCAGCATGAATATGCCATTTATATTATATTTCCATCAACAGTGTTTAAGAGTTCCAATTTCACCACATTCTTGTCATCACTTGGTATGGTCAGTTTTTAAAACCATTTTAGCCATTCTAGGAGGACGTGTGTAGTGGTATCTCATTGTGGTTTTAATCTGCATTTCTCTAATGACTAATAAAGTGGAGAATTTTTTCATTTGCTTATTTGCCATCCATTGTAGTATCTTCTTTGATGAAGTGACTATTCAGATCTTTTGACCATTTAAAAAATTGGGTTGTTTATTTTCCTACCATTGAGTTTTAAGAGTTCTTTTTGTACTCTGGATACAAGCCTATTATCTTATGTGTGATTTGGAAATATTTTCTGCCTTCTATGGCTTGTCTTTTTATTCTCTTAACAGTGTCTTTTGGAGAGCAGAAGTTTTTAATTGTGAAGAAGTCCAAATGATCAATGTATTGTGCTTTTGGTGCCTTATCTGAGAAATTTTTTTCTAACCAGGTTGCAAATACTTTTTTTGTTGTTTTTTTTTTCCCCTGGATTATTATAGTTTTTTGTTTCACATTTT
Organism: Carlito syrichta; assembly: GCF_000164805.1. Taxonomy (NCBI): domain Eukaryota; kingdom Metazoa; phylum Chordata; class Mammalia; order Primates; family Tarsiidae; genus Carlito; species Carlito syrichta. The sequence goes on along the minus strand of NW_007255995.1, from coordinate 162,311 downwards.
TCTATGATCCATTTTTAGTTATAATTTGATAGGTGAGAGATTTAAAATCTCAGTTCTTTTTTGCTTATCCAATTGTTTCAGCACCTTTTGTTATTTTAAAAAAGTATTCTTCCTTTCTCTAATGTATGAATTTTGCATCTTTGAAAATTAGTTGTCTATATATGTGTGGGCTCTATTCTATTCCCTTGAACCATTTATCAAATAAGTTAATGCTATGTTGTCTTTATTGTTGTAGCTTTATAATGAAATTAGGTAGTGTTTGTTCTTTAACTTTGTTCTTTATCAAATGTATTTTTACTATTCCAAGTCCTTTACATTCTCAAATAAATGTTAGAATCAATTTCTGAAGTTCTGTAAAAAAAAGTCTGCTGAATTATTGATTGGAATTACAATCTATAGATAAATCTGGGAAGAGCTGACATCTTAACAATATTGTCTCCTAATCCATGGATATGGTATCTCTCTTCATTTATTTACATCTTTTCAATTTTTCTCAGCATTTAAAAAAATTTAGTGCACAGGTCTTTCACAATTTTTGTCAGATTTATCCTTTACAAAATATTCGATTTTTAATTATTGCTAGTGTATACCATACTACTGATACTGATTTTTGTAGATTGAATCTTGTACCCAGCAATTTTGCTACACTCACTTGTTAGTTCTAGTAACCTTTTTGTAGATTTCTTTAGATGTTCATCAAAGACAATTATGTCATCTGTTAATAAGGTTAGTTTTACTTTTTTTCTTTTCAGTTACTATGCCATTCTTTTCATGCTTCGTTTCACTATCTAGAAACTCCAGTACAATGCTGAATAGAGTGGTAAGAGTGGAAAGACTTGTCTTCTTCCAAACATAAGGAAAAGGCATTTGGTCTTATACTTTTAAGTATGATATTAGCTCTATGTTCTTCATAGATGCCCTTTGTAAGGTTGAGGAAGTGTCCTCCTAGTTTGCTGATAGTTATTGTCAGAAATAGATTTTGAATTTTGTCAAATAAATGTTCTACATCTATTAAGATAATTTGGTTTATTTTTTAGTTTGTTAATGTGGTTAATTAAATAAATGTTTTAATGTTAAAATAATCTTGCATTCCCAGGATTAACTCCACTTGGTCATGATTTCGTATCCCTTTTCTGTATTGTTAAATTTTTTTTTTTTAAGTTGGAGTCTCACTCTGTCACACAGACTGGAGTGAAGTAGCATGTTCACGGACACTATAGCCTCAACCTGCTGGACTCAGGTGATCCTTCAACCTCAAACTTCCAAGTAGCTGGAACTAGGTGCACACCATCATGCCCAGCTAATTTTTTGATTTATTGTAGACAAAGTCTCGCCAAGTTGCCCAGGCTGGTCTTGAACCCCTGGGCTCAGGCAATCCTCTCACCTCAGTCCCCCAAAGTATTGGGATTGCAGGTGTGAGCCACTGTACCTGGCTGTTCGATTTTTTAAAAACTAAAATTTTGTTTATAATTTTTATTTTCATGCTTCTGAGTAAGGTTGGTCTGTGGTTTTATTTCTTGTGATGTCTTTCTCTGGTTTTGGTGTCTGATAATTCTGGACATAAAGATAAGTTGGGGGAGTGTACCCTTTTTTTCTATTTTCTGGAAGATTTTGTATAAAATTGGTATTATTTCTTGCATGTTTAGTAGAAATCATCAGTAAGGCATCTAAATTAGCAATTTTTATTATGGAAAGCAACTTCAAATTCTTATTAGATAAAGGACTGTTCTGGCAATCTATTTCTTGGATGAGATTTGGTAACTTGTGTCTTTCAATGAATTTATTATTTTTATTTAAGTTGTCAAATTATTGGCATAAATCTGTTTATTATATTCATTTACTATCCTTTTACTATCCATGGAATTTGTTGTATTGTTACCTCTCATTCCTGCTGTTGATAATTTTTGTCCTCTATTTTTTAATTGATTACCTGTGTAGAAGTTTACTCATTTTTTATATTATAAAGGAAAGTGCTTTTGATTCTATTAATTTTTTAATTGTTTTTCCATTTTCTAGATAACTGATTTATTATATCCTTCTTTCTACTTATTTTAGGTTTAATTTGTTACACTTTTACTAGTTTCTGAATGAAAGCTGAGGTCATTAATTTTAGACTATTATTCTTTCTAATATAGATATTTAACATGACAAATTCCCTTTTTAAATATTGCTTTAGTGGCATCCACAAATCTTGACATGTATGTATTTATTTATTATACACTTGTGGGACACAAGTGAGAAGTTACTACATAAGTAGGCTGCATGCAGGTAAAGTTTGGATTTCTGGGTGGCCTTTACTCCCCTTGGCAGTGTACTAGGTACACTCTGTGTTGTGTTGTCACATGCCCCTCCACCTCCTCTTTTCCTCCCTCCCTTAGCAGTGCCCAGCGACTGCTGAACCCACTCTTGTGCTAATGTGACTATAGATCGGGGCACTCTTATAAGTGAAAACGTGATAGTCAATTCTTTGTTTCTGTGTTATCTCATTTAGTATGATGGTCACCAACTACATCTAAGTAGCTCCAAAGGTCATGATTTTGTTCTTCTTCATAGCTATGTAATACTCCATCATGAATATGTATCACATTTTCTTTATCCAGTCCACCTTCAATGGACAGCTGAATTGGTTCCATGTTTTTGCTATTGTGAGTAGTGCAGCAATAAACTTACACCTGCAGGTGTCTTTTTGGTAGAGCAGTTTATGTTCCTCCAAGTATATTCCAAGAGAGAAATTCCTGGATCATACGGAAGAGCCATTTTTAGTTCATTTAGGAATTTCCACACTGCTTTCCATAGAGGTTGAACCAGCTTACATTCCCACCAACAATGTAGAAGTGTTTCCTTTTCTCCACAGCGGTGCCAGTACCTGTTGTTTTTTGACTTATTAATGATAACCATCCTTACTTGAGTTAGGTGGTATCGCACTGTAGTTTTGATTTACATTTCTCTGATGATTACTGAGACTGAGCATTTTTTCATGTGTTTGTTGACTGCTAAGATGCTGTCCTTTGAGAAGTATCTGTTTATGTTTTTTGCCCACTTTTTAATGGGTTGTTAGTTTTTTTCTTTCACTTCATTTGAGTTCTTTGTAGATCCTGGATGTTAGGCATTTGTCAGATGAATAATTTGCAATTTTTTCTAGTTCTGTGATTGTCTCTTTACTCTCTTGATGGTTTATTTTGCTGTGCAAAAGCTTTTCAGTTTGATGAAGTTCCACCTGTCTATCTTAGCTTTTGTAGCATTTGTTTTTGGGCACTTGGTCATGAATTCACTGCCTACTCTGATGTCCAGAAGGGTATTTCTATGCGTTCTTCTAGGAATTTTATAGGTCAAGATTTAATGTTTAGGTCTTTGATCCATTTTGAGTTGATTTTTTAATATGGTAATAGGTAGGGATCTAGTTTTGTTCTACATGTGGTCAGTCAGTTTTCCTAGCACCATTTGATAAATATGGTTTCCTTTCACCAGCAGTTGTTATTGGTGGCTTTGTTGAAGATGAATTTGTTGAGAGACCATGTTTTTGCTTTCAGAATTTCTGTCCTGTTCCATTGGTCTATGTGTCTATTCATGTACCAATATCAGGCTATTTTGGTTACTGTAGTCTTGTAATAAAGTACAAAGTCTGAAAGTCTGATACCTTCCACTTTGTTCCTTTTGCTAAGGATTATTTTGGCTATTTGTGCTCTTTTTTGCTTCCATATGAACTTCTGTATTGTCATTTCCAGGTCTGAACAAAATGATGTTGGCAATTTGATGGGTATTACATTGAATCTACAGATTGCCTTGGGTAGGATGAACATTTTGACAATATTGATGTTTCCAGTCCATGAGCATGGGATGTTTTTTTCCATTTGTTTGTCATTCATGATTTCATTGAGCAGTGTTTTGTAGTTCTTCATGTAAAAATCATTCACTTCTCTAATTAGGTGGATGCCAAGGTATTTTATTTTTTGTGTGTGCTATTGTGAATGGGATTGTGCTTTTTATTTGGTTATTTGCCTGCTTGTTGCTGGTGTATAGGAATGCAAATGTCTTTGCCCATTGATTTTGTAAACTGAGACTACCAAAATCGTTTATCAGTGTAAGGAGGCTTTTGACAGACTCCCTAGCGTTTTCTAAATATAGAATCATATCGTGCACAAAGAGGGATAGCTTGACTTCCTCTTTTCCTATTTGGATATCCATGTTTTCCTTCTCTTGTGTAATTGCTCTGGCTAAGACTTCAAGCACTATGTTGAACAGATGGGGCGAACATGGACATCCTTATCTTGCTCTTGTTCTTGCAGGAGAATGCTTTCAGCTTCTGCTTATTGAGCAAAATGTTGCCTGTATATTTATCATAGGTGGCTCTTACTGTTTGAGGAATGCTCCTTCTATGCCTAGGCACTCAAGAGTTTTTTTTACCAAGAAGGAATGCTGGATTTTGTCAAATGACTTTTCTTCATCTAATGATATAATCATGTGATTCTTGGTTTTACATGTTAATGTGCTAAATGACATTTATGATCTTGCTGATGTTGATCCAGCCCTGCATCACGGGAATGAAGTTCACCTAGTCATAGTCATGGTGGATGATCTTTGAGATGTGTTGTTGGCTCCTGTTTGCTAGAATCTTGTTGAGAATTTTTGCATCTATGTTCATCAAGGAGATTGCTCTGTATAATTCTCCTTCCTTGTTGGTTCTTTGCCAGGTTTGGATAGCAGTTTGCTGTTAGTTTAATAAAATAAGTTTGGGAGAATTCTATCATTCTTGATTGCCTGGAATACTTTGAAAAAAGGTGATATTAGCGCCTTCTTGTATGTCTTGTAGAATTCAGCTGGGAAGCCATCTGGTCCAGGGCTAGTTTTGGAAAGGAGGTTTCCTATGACTGAGTCAATTTCCTGGATTGTTATTGGTCTATTTAGAGTTTCAATTTCTTCTTGTTTCAACCTTAGCAGGTTGTGTGATGGCATAAATTTCTCTGTTTTCTTTAGGTTTTCTAGTTCATATGCATACAGATGTTCATGGTAATCGCTGACAATCTTTTGAATTTCTTCAGGGCAGTTGTGACTTCACCATTTGCATTTCTAATTCTGCTTGTTTGCAGTTTCTCTTTTTCTCTCTGTCAATCTTATTTATTCTTTTGAAGAATCAGATTTTTGTCTTGTTGATCCTTTCTGTGGTATTTTTTGTCTTCTATATCCTGCAATTGTGATTTTATCTTGATTAAATGGGTTTTTCTACTGAAGATTGGATTTGGATGATCTTACCCTTTCAGTTCCCTTAAGTGTGACATTAAACTGTTTACTTGTGATCTTTCTGTTTTCCTGATGTGTGCATGTGATGCTTTAAATATTTCTCTTAACACTGCTTTTATGGCAGCCCAGAGATTCTGATAAGATGTGTCTTGGGTTTTGTTTGTCTAGATTTCTGTGTTGACTCAGAAACCATTAAGCAGCATGTTGTTTAGTGTCCATAGTTTGTGTGTTTTGGGAGGATCTTGTTGGAGGTGATACTAATTTTTATTTCACTGAGAAGATGCATGGCGTTATTTTGATCTTTTGAAATTTGTTCACACTTGATTTATGTCTGAGAATTTGATCGGTCTTGGAGTATGTTCCATGTGCTGATGAGTAGAATGTATATTCTGCAGATGTTGGATGAGTTGTTCTGTAGATGTCTATTAAGTACATTTGATCAAGTGTAAAGTTAAGGTTGCAGATCTCCTTGGTTTTTTGCCCTGATGATCTATCTAGAGCTGTAAGTGGAATATTTAGGTCTCCAACTCTGAGTTTGTGAGAGTCGATGTGCTCTCTTAGTTGACTTAGCAGTTGTTTTAGCTAACTTGGCATTCCTGTGTTGAGTGCATATATATATACGTGTGTGTGTGTGTGTGTATATATATATATATATTTATTTATTTATTTTATTAATCAATATTTTTCATTTGGGTATTGTGGGGTACAGTTAAGGGTTAGGTATACAAATATGCTTCGTTCAGGCACCCTTATTGATAAGGGGTGTCTCCTCGTCCCCAGATAGATATCTACTACCGTTAATCCCACCTC
>NW_007255995.1:128814-156243 GCF_000164805.1 Carlito syrichta | reverse complement strand
CTTGCTGTGAAATTCATGATTTTGTTCTTTTTTATGGCTGCATAGTATTCCATCATGTATATGTACCACATTTTAAAAATTCAGTCCTCTTTTGATGGACAGCATGGTTGATTCCAGGTTCTTGCTACTGTGAACAATGCTGTGATAAACATACGTGTGTAGGTATCTTTTTCATAAAGTGATTTGAGTTCTTCAGAGTATATTTTGAGTAGGGGGGTTGCGGGGTCATATGGGAGGTCGATATTTGAGCTTTTAGGAATCGCCACACTGTTTTCCACAGAGGTTGCACTAGTTTGCACTCCCACCAACAGTGTAGAAGTGTTCCCTCTTCACCACACCCTCTCCAGCAACTGTTATTTTTTGAGTTATTGATAATTGCCATTCTAACTCGAGTTAGGTGGTATCTCAGTGTGGTTTTGATTTGCATCTCCTTGATGATTAGTGAGGTTGAACATTTCTTTTTTTTTTTTGAGTTGGAGTCTCACTCGGTCACCCAGACTGGAGTGCAGTGGCCACTCCTGGCCACCGCAGCCTCGCCTGCTGGGCTCCGGCGATCCTTCTGCCTCAGCCTTCCAAGTAGCTGGAATTACAGGCATGCGCTACCATGCCCGGCTGATTTTTTTTTTTATTGTGAAGTTGTGGGGTACAGTTAAGGGTTAGGTATACAATTGCATTTCATTCAGGCACCCTGTTGATATGGGGTGTTTCCCCATTCCCAGACAGATATTTGCTACAGTTAATCCCACCTCCCTCCCCCCACCATAGTTTCCCAGTAAGGTCAGTCATTTTCATATAGTATTGCATTGGATGTTTAAGGTCCATTATATGAGTGAGAACATGTGATACTCGGATCTTTGTTTCTGTGAAAGGTCACTCAGTATTATAGACTCTAGTTCCATCCAGGTTGCTACGAAATTCATGATTTTGTTCTTTTTTATGGCTGCGTAGTATTCCATCGTGTATATGTACCACATTTTTTTTAATCCAGTCCTCTTTTGACGGGCAGCATGGCTGTTTCCAGGTTCTTGCTATTGTGAAAAATGCTGCGATAAACATGCATGTGCAGGTATCTTTCTTATAGAGAGATTTGTGTTCTTCAGGATATATTCCCAGTAGGGGGATTGCGGGGTCATATGGGAGGTTGGTATTTAGAGCTTTTAAGAATCGTAAATTTATTGTAGAGATGAGGTCTTGCTGCCCAGGTGGGTCTCGAACCCATGGGCTCAGGCAATCCACTCACCTCAGCCTCCCAAAGGTGCGGGATTACAGGCTGAGCCACCGAGCCCAGCTGAGGTTGAACATTTCTTCATGTGTCTGTTGGCTGCTCAGATGTCTTCCTTTGAGAAGTGTCTGTTCATATCTTTTGCCCACTTTATAATGGGGTTGTTTGTTTTTTTCTTTTCAGCATGTTTGAGTTCCTTGTAGATCCAAGATTTTAAGCCTTTGTCGGACCTGGAGTTGGCAAATACTTTTTCCCAGTCTGTGGGCTGTCTCCCTGCTCTCTTGATGGTTTCCTTGGCTTTGCAGAAGCTTGTCAGTTTAATGAGGTCCCATTTGTCTATCTTCTCTCTTATAGCCTGTGGGTTTTGGGTTGTGTTCAGAAATTGGATGCCAGATCCAATTTCCATAAGGGTGTGTCCTGCGATTGCTAAGGTTCTTATGGTTTGAGGATTTACATTTAGGTCTCTGATCCATTTAGAGTTAATTTTTGTGTATGAGGATAGTTAGGGGTCTTGTTTGAGTCTTCTGCATGTGGTCAGTCAGTTTTCCCAGCACCATTTACTGAATAGGTTCTCCTCTCCCCGGTGGTGGGTGGTGGAGGCTTTGTCGAAGATGAGTTGGTTGAGAAATTGAGGTTTTGCTTCTGGAATCTCAATTCTATTCCATTGGTCTATATGCCTGTTCCTGTACCAATACCAAGCTGTTTTGGTTATTGTAGCCCTATAGTAAAGTTTGAAGTCTGGTAATGTGATACCTCCTGCTTTGTTTTGTTTTGTTTTGGTTTTTTGTGGGTTTTTTTTTTGCTGAGGATTTTCTGACTATTCTGGGTCATTTGTATTACCATATGAATTCCTGTATTGCTTTTTCAAGCTCTGAGAAGAACATTGCTGGTAATTTGATGGGTATTGCATTAAATCTGTAGATTGTCTCAGGTAGAATGGACATCTTTATAATGTTGATTCTTCCAATCCATGAACATGGGATATTTTTCCACTTTTTTGTATCAGCCTTGATTTCTTTGAGCAGTGTTTGGTAGTTTTCATTGTAAAGGTCTTTCACATCTCTGGTTAGGAAGATGCCAAGGTATTTCATTTTTTTGGTGGGGGGCTATTGTGAATAGGATTGTGTTTTTTATTTGGGTTTCTGTTTGTTTATTATTGGTGTAAAGAAATGCAATTGTCTTTTGCTCATTTATTTTATACCCTGAGATTTTGCCAAAGTCCTTTATCAGTGCAAGGAGGCTTTTGACAGATTCTGTTAGGTTTTCAAGGTACACAATCATGTCATCAGCAAAGAGGGATAACTTGACTTCCTCTTTTCCTATTTGGATACCCCTGATCACGTTCTCTTTTCTGATTGCTCTAGCTAGGACTTGCAATATTATGTTGAACAGGAGGGGAGAGAGTGGGCATCATTGTCTTGTTCCAGTTTTCAGGGGAAATGGTTCCAATTTTTGTCTGTTTAGGAGTATGCTAGCTGTGGGTTTCTCGTAGATATGTTCCATGTATGCCTAGGTGTTCAAGGGTTTTTATCAGGAAAGGGTGCTGGATTTTATCAAAAGCTTTTTCTGTATCTAATGATGTAATCATGTGGTTTTTGCTCTGATGTCTGTTGATGTATTTAATTACATTTATTGTCTTGCAAACGTTGAACCAGCCTTGCGCCCCAGGGATGAAGCCTTCTTGGTCATGATGGATGATTTTTGAGATGTGTTGTTGAATCCAGTTTGCTAGGATCTTGTTGAGAATTTTGCCATCTATGTTCATCAAAGATATTGGCCTGTAGTTCTTTCTTTGTTGGGTCTTTACCTGGCTTGGGTATCAATGTGATGTTGGCTTCATGGAATGATTTGGGGAGGGTTCCATTTTTCCTAATTGCCTGGAATACTTTAAGTAGGATTGGTATCAGGTACGTATATATTTAAGATGGATTTTTCTTTCTGGTGGATCAAGCCTTTTATCATTATATAGTGTTCTTTTGTGTGATTTTTTTTTAACATTTGATGATTTGAAGTTTGCTTTGTCTGATATCAGAATAGTTCCTCCTTTATTCTGTTTTCCTTTTGCCTGAAAGACCATTTTCCAGCTCCCACATTTGAGCCTTTGGGTGGGTATCCTTTGCAGTGAGATAAGGTTCCTGGAGGCAGCAGACTGTTGGATCATGCTTTCTTTTCCAGTTTGCCACTCTGTGTCTGTTCAGTGGTGCATTTAGTCCATTCATGTTCAAATTGATTATTCAAATGTGAGAGTTTATCCCTGTCATTGGGGTTTTAAGGGGTTGCTTTGTTGCCTTTTTGCTTTTGTATTTAAATATATTTTCACTTTTGTGAATGTTTCTGTATACTCTGTGCTTGCCTGGATTTTTGTAATGGATATGACCTTTCTTTTTTTTTTCCCCTGTGTTCAATGCCTTCTTAAGCACTTCCTGTAGAGCTGGTCTGGAGGTGGCATATTCTCTTAGGGACTGGATGTTTGGGAAGGATTTTAATTCTCTGTCACTGATGAAGCTTAGCTTGGTATGGTAGGAAATTCTTGGCTTGAATTGCTTACCTTTAAGAATGTTAAAAATTGGATTGTCAGCCAGGCTCGGTGGCTCAGCCTGTAATCCCGCACCTTTGGGAGGCTGAGGTGAGTGGATTGCTTGAGCCCATGGGTTTGAGATCCACCTGGGTGGACGAGACCTCATCTCTACAATAAATCAAAAAATGAGCTGGATGTGGTAGCATGCGCCTGTAGTTCCAGCTACTCGGAAGGCTGAGGCGGAAGGATCGCCGGAGCCCAGCAGGTTGAGGCTGCAGTGGCTGGGAGCGGCCACTGCACTCCAGTCTGGGTGACAGAGTGAGACTCAAACTCAAAAAAAAAAAAAAATTGGATTTTCCCTTCTGGCTTGTAGTGTTTCTGCATATAAGCCTGCAGTCATTCTGATGGCTCTTCCTTGGGAGGTAGTCTGACCTTTGTCTCTTGCTGCCTTTAGAATTTTTTCTTTCATGTTTACTTTGTGCAGGTAAAGTATGTGTCTTGGGGTTAGTATTCTTACGTCATATCTTGCAAGGGTCTGAATCTCTTGTGCTTAAATTATTGACTCTCTAACGAGATGTGGAAAGTATTTTTTAGATGACTTCATGGAGTGTTTGTCCCATGTTGCTTTCAGCTTCCCTTTTGGCTTCAGGGATACCAATCAGGCATAGATTTGGCTCTTGACATTGTACCACATTGCTTTCTTTTTAATCTTTTTTTTCCTGTTTTGACAGACTGGGTTAATTCCATATTTTGGTCTTCACCTTCTGAGATTCTGTCCTTTGCTTGGTCGATCCTGTTTCCTATGCTTGTTACTTTGTTTTTGATTTCCAGGATGGAGTTTTTCATTTCTATTATTTCAGAATAGGCTTTTTCTGAAATTGATCAACTCTGCCTTTGCTTCCTGTACAACTTTGGTGAGTTTTGCTTCCAGTTTCTCTTGGTTCTCTCTGTTCATTTTAGTCATCCAATCTCTGATTTCTGTGACTGTCGTATGGGTCAGATCATTTGAGGGGATTTTCATTGTTTGTGCTCTTATACTTGCTTTTTTGGGTGCTGTCTCTTTAGTATTCTGAGGATTGCCTATATTTTTTAATTGATTTTTCCTCATTTGTGACAGACATTTCTTCCCACTCTGTAATTCATTTTGATTTTCTTGCTCTGAAGCTAGTCACTGACCCTCTGTTCTAGAGCCCTTTTGGTGGTCCCATATAGGTCACTCAGTGAGGTGGAAAAGGGCATTCACTTCTGATCCTTGTTCCATCCTGTGATAGGTTTCTCAACTTAGCTGTCTCTGCTGCTAGCACTTTGCAGAGAGAGGGTGGGGGGTATGCCTTGCCCCATCTTCGGTCTGCAGTGTGTAGCCCAGAAACGTCTCACCAAGAAAGGTTTCAGGTGTCTTTTTTGTCACTCTCTCCCTGTTCAATTCCACAATCTTCTCTTGAAAAAGAGTGATTTTCCTGCTATGGGGGAGGGAGAAGTGTATCTGGCCTGTAGGCACAGTGGACTTGGAGGTGATTCTTCCTGATCTATCTGGAAAGATGAGGTGTGCACCAGCAAGGTTTACCCTGCAGGTGGGCTTTCCCTGCCTGAGAGCTGTTCAGTGGCATACTCACACTGGCCGGTTCACAGAGACTGTCACAGCACAGGGTTTTTTCCCCCATTCTGCTTGGGGTCCAGTTTCCTACCACTGTTGCCTGACTAGGACTCCTTCCACATAAGGCCCATAATTCATGCACAGATAAGAGGGGATGAATGGACCCAAAGCATCTTGAGTACACTCACTCACTCTCATTCACTGGGCAGGGCTTCAGTTCCTGTGCAAGCCTGATGAGTGGTTGGGTATGGGGCACCTGAATTCCTGCATCTGTTGTTTTCTGGTTTCTTTATGTTCAAAGAGACCTTTGCTGGGTGCTTCCCCTGTCCAAAAGTGTTTGAGATGTCTCCATCTATCAGTGACTTGGTCTTTACTCTCTGCCTTGCTCGGTGGGAGTGGCACTGGTCTGCTGCTCCATGGTGGTGATCTTAAATCTGGGATTCTGCTTTTTATTTGATTATCTGCCTGTTTGTTGCTGGTGTATAGAAATGCAACTGTCTTTTGCACATTGATTTTGTAACCCGAGACTTTACCAAAGTGTGTGGGGGCTTTTGACGGACTCCCTAGGATTTTCTAGTTATAGAATTGTATCATTCACAAAGAGAGGTATCTTAATGTCCTCTTTCCTTATTTGGATGCCCCTGATTTCCTTCTCTTGTCTAATTACTCTTGCTAGGACTTTCAGCACTGTGTTGAATAGCAGGGGTGAGAGTGGACATTCTTGTCTTGTTCTCATTCTTAGGGGAAATGCTTCCAGTTTCTGCCCATTGAGTAAAATGTTGCCTGCAGGTTTACCATAGATAGCTCTTACATTTTGAGGAATGTTCCTTCTATGCTTAGGTGCTCAAGGGTTTTTATCAGGAAGGAATGATGGATTTTGTCAAATGCGTTTTCTGCATCTAATGATATAATCATGTGGTTCTTTGCTTTACATCTGTTAATGAGCTAAATTATGTTCATGGTCTTGTGAATGCTGAATTGGTCCCACTTCCCAGGAATGAAGCCCACCCAATCATGGTGAATGATCCTTGAGATGTGTTGTTGGATCCTGTTTGCTAGAATCTTGTTGAAAATTTTTGTGTCTATATTCATCAAGGAGGTCATCCTGTAACTCTCTTTCCTTATTGGGTCTTTGCCAGGTTTGGATATAGTTTGTTGTTAGATTCATAAGATGAGTTTGAGAGAATTCCATCATTCTCAATTGCCTGGAATACTTTGAATAAGATTGATATTAGCTCATCCTTGTATGTCTTGTAGAATTCAGCTGGGACGCCATCTGGTTCAGGTTATTTTTTGGTGGGGAGGGTTCTTATGACTGAGTTGATTTCCTGGATTGTTATCGATCTGTTTAGAGATTCAATTTCTTCTTGTTTTAACCATGGGAGGTTGTGTGATGTCAGAAAATCCTCCATTTCCTTTAGATTTTCTAGTTTGTTTGCAAACAGATGTTCATAGTGACCTCTGATAATCTTTTTAATTTCTTCAGAGTCCATTGTGACTTTACTTTTTGCATTTCTAATTGTGTTTATTTGGACTTTCTCCTTCTTTTTTAGTCAGTCTGACCAGGGGCTTGTCAGTCTTATATACCCTCTTAAAGAACCAGATTTCTGTCTTGTTGATTCTATCATAGTAATCTGCTTTTTCAACTGAATTTGGGATTTAGGTGATCTTGCCTTTCCAGTTCCTTTAGATGTGCCATTAGGCTGTCTACTTGTGAACTATTTTCTTGATATGCATGTGCAATGCTATGATTCTTCCTCTTATCACTGATTTCATGGCATTCCAGAGATTCTGATAAAATGTGTATTTGTTTTTATTTATTTTCAGGAATACTTTTATTTCTGTCTTGATTTCTGTGTTGACCCAGAAGTCATTCAGCAGCATGTTGTTTAGTGTCCATGTTTGTGTTTGATGTGCATTTAAAAGTTTTCTTTTTTTAATTCAAAATTCTTTTAAATTTTCTCTTTGATCCATGGGTTATTTAGAAGTTCATTATTTACTTTTCTAATTTCAGGAGATTTTCTAGAGATGTTTATATTATTGATTTCTAGCTTAATTCTTTTAAATTTATTGAAACTTGGTTTATGGCCCAGAATAGTCTATCTTGAAATATGTTTTATGTAACCTTGAAAAGAATGTGTATTCTGCTGCTGTTGGGTGGAGTGTTCTGTCACGATCATTTAGTTCAAGTTTACTGATTCTATTGTTCAAATGCTTACTGTTTTTCTATCTACTGATTCTATCAATTGTGGAGTGAAGTGTATTGAAATAGTCAAGTATAATTGTATACCTGTTCGTTTCTTTTTTCAATTTCAGTTTTTGCTTCATAAATTGTGAAGATTTGTTATTAGGTGCAAAACACTTAGAATTTTTGTGTCCTTTACATCTGGCAGTCCCTTTATCATAAAGTTGTTATCTTCTTTATCCCTGATTTTTTTCTCTGTAATATCATTTATTTTACACTAATATAGATGCTCCATCTTTTTTTCTTTTATTATAGTTAATATGGTATGTCTTTTTCCATTCTTTAAATTTATTTATTTATTTTTTAATATTTGAAATGCATTTTTGTAGGCAACACAACTGGGTCTTTTTAAAAAATCCACCTATTTATCCCTGCCCTCATATTTTGAGTAGTTACAACATTTCATTTACTGTGATGCTGATATGATTCAGACTTAACATATTTGTTTTCTATTTGTCTTGCTTTCCTATTTGTTTTTTATTTTCCCTTTTGTTGATTTAGTATATTTATGCTTTTAATCTTGAAGTAATATTACACTTCACATATAATATAGGAACTTTACAACAGTATACTTCCATTTCTTCCTTCTTAACCTCTATGCTGTTGTCATCATAAATTTTACTTTTAAATTTGTTACTAACACAATACAACATTGGTTTCATTTTTATTTAAACAGTCCAGTATCTTTTAAAGCAATTTAATTAGTAAGGAAAACCATTATGTATTTGTCCCTGTAGTTACCATTTCCAGTGCCCTTCATTCATGTAAATCTATAATTCTATCTGGTCTCATTTTTCTTCTGCTTAGAGGATTACCTTAAACATTTCTTGCAATGTGGATGTACTGGTAAGGAATTCTCTCAGCTTTTGTATGTCTTAACATCATTTTTTAAGTTATTTTAAATTTAATTAATTAATATTAATTAATTAAAAATTAATTCTAATTTTTTCTTAGTGTGTGAAACATGTTTTTGTTGGGTATAGACATCTAGGATGACAATTTTCTTCTATTAGTATCTTAAATATGTTGTTCCACTGCCTTCTGGCCTGCCTTTTTCAATTTTTAAAAGTCTATTCTTATCCTTATAACTGTTTCTGTGTACCTGACATGTCTATTTGTCTGGCTGTTTTAAGATTTTCTTTTTATCATTTGTTTTGAACTATTTAATTATAAAGTGCCTTGGTGTAGCTTTCTCCATGTTTCTTGTGCTTGAAGTTCACTGAGATTCTTGGCCTATAGGCATGCTATTTTAATCAAATTTAAGGTTTTTTTCAGTAAAATAATTTCAAATATTTTTCTTTCCATCCCTCTTCTCTCTTCAATTTTAAGGACTCCAATGACATGTACAGTAAGTCATTTGAAATTGTTTCTCAACTCACCGATGCTCTGTTCATTTTTTCAAAAACTTTATTTTATGTGTTTCTTTGGGGATACTTTCTTTTGCTGTCTTCAAGTTCGCTGTTTTTTTATCCAAAATGTCTAATGTGCCATTAATCCAATTCAATGTATTTTTCTTTTTTCTTTTTTTTTTTTTGAGTTGGACACACATTACATTGTAGTTTCATTTTTAGAAATTTGTTCTGGGTCTTTTTTGTATTTTTCGTGTCTCTATTTTTTTTGAAAATATATCTGATTTAATGTCTTTGTCTACTAATCTAACATTTGGGCTAGTTTCAAGTGATTAATTTATCTCCACATTACAGGTTGTGCTTTCTTGCTTTCTGCATGTCTAATATTTTGAGTGAATCTAGATGTGAATTTTTCTTTGTTGAATGCTAGATATTAATTTCTTTCTTTTTTTTTTTTTTTTTTGAGTTGGAGTCTCACTCAGTTGCCCAGACTGGAGTGCAGTGGCCGCTCCTGGCCACTGCAGCCTCAACCTGCTGGGCTCTGGCTATCCTTCCGCCTCAGTCTTCCAAGTAGCTGGAACTGCAGGCGCGTGCTATCACGCCTGGCTAATTTTTTTGATTTATTGTAAGAGATGACGTCTCGCCAAGTTGCCCAGGCAGGTCTCGAACCTGCGGGCTCAGGCAATTCACTCACCTCGGCCTCCCAAAGCATGGGATTACAGGCTGATTCACCGAGCCCGGCGATATTAATTTTTACAAATGTTACTGAGTTTTGTTTTAGGATGCACTTAAGTAGCTTGGAAGTATTTGATATTTGGAGTCCCTTCTTTTAAGATTTGTTGGATGAAACAGTATTCAGTCTAGAGCTAGATATTCCCTACTACCGAGAACCTTCTGTATACTCCACCCTGTGAACCTTGAGGTTTTCCAGTTTGGCTTGTGGGAATAGGCACCAGTGCTATATGAATACCAGGCATTGCTTGTACAATAACCAGCCTTGGGTAATTATTTTATGTGCATGTGCTCATCAGTACTTAGCTAAATTCTTAATGGGCACTTTGGTAGATTGAATATGGGGCCAAATATATATAAGCGCTTTATAGGGCAAGGATGACTTGGCAGCTGTGATTAAAATAAGCCTCTTGAAGTGGGGAGATTATTCTGGATCAGCCTGGTGGGCCCTATCTAATCATATGGGCCCTTATAATAATGAAGGAGATAAGAGTGAAAAGTAGCAGATATCATGGCAAAAGCAAGGGATTGCATGATGCAAGAAAGGGACCTTTTGAGCCCTTTGAAAGGAATGCGGCCCTGCCAAAAACCTGATTTATACTTCTGACCTTCAGAACTTTAAGAGAATAAATTTGTGTTGCTTTAAGTCACTAAGTTTATGGTAATTTGTCACAGCAGAGATAGAAAATTAATACAGGCACCCTGCAGATTCCTGAGGTTTACTCTCTGCGCAGCTCTTTCTTCTACATTACTCTGTCCTGCAGACCCTTGTTGCCTTGATCTACTCAGAATCTCAGATCTGCTCCCTCCAGTCAGGGAGTTGGCCAGGCTTTCCCTTTTCTCCCTATGGTTTAGAAACTGTTGATGCAGTAAGGTGAGGCAATCACAGGACTCACATCACTCACTTCCCATCTCTCAGAGGTCACTGTCCTTCATCATTTTATAGTCTGTACATTTTTTAGTTGTTTCGGGTAAAGGAATCAATCTGATCCCTAGTAATCCATCTTGGCCCAAGGTACATTTTCCAAATATGTAATTTTATATTTTTACTTAATAGATTATTTAACCATAGATGCATCTTATTTTATGAGATATTTTGTCAATATGATACTGATAAAAACCTGAGAAACACTCAAATTCATCATCTACTCCTGATAAAGAGTGGTCCTAAAGACTGAGTAATCATGGGTTCAGTTTAATGAGTGCTGCTCATGTCATATGCCAGTCTCTGTGATAAGATCATTTAGCCCTCACATCCACCCTAGGAAGTATAGGTATTGCCCCATCTTACAGAGGAAGAAATTGTGACTAGAACTGTTGGGTTGGTTTCCAGTTCTCACATAGCTATTTAGTGGTATATGTGAGAGTTGAACTCAAGTTTGACCTCAAAGCCTGTGTAGTAAATCATTATACTTTCTTCAATGTTCCAAATATATCAAAATACATCTATAAATTAATTTTATTTTGACTTGATTAAAGTAATGATAAAGATTTTTAAATAATCCTGAGGAATAAGCTAAGGCAAAGAGGAAAGATAAGGACAAAGTAAAGTGGTAAGAGATAGATATAAGTACTGGGTATTTTCAACTGAGAAGTTTGCTCTATTGTGGAACAGAAGTAGCCTATCAGGCTTATCTCCAGCCTAGATGAACTATCCCTCAAGGCCATGTGATTCCTGAGTATCCTGACATTGCAAAGAAGGTACTATGGATTATATAAGCAATCCATACACTGGAAAAGGCTTAGTTTTGATGGAAAAAAAAAAACAAATAATACACTGTCATTCTGCCTGATATATTAGTCTTGTGCACATTTGTAAAATATGAGTCATGTCATAGAACCTTGTTATCTCTGAGAGAAAATTCAAAATTCTGTTCTCTAGAATCTCTAGAATCTCTAGAATCAAGGACCAGAGTCTGGGGGATTGATGTCTTTACCGGGAAGATATTCTATTTAAAAAAAAAAAAATCAAGTTTTTTTTTTCTTTTCACTACTCCGTTGCATTTCTGTTGTCTTGTTTTATCTCTACTATAAGATTGATTTCTTCTGGAGGATAGTTACTACTTACTTATGGTTACATCTTCCACAAAATCTGGAATAGAGAACACATTTCTACCATAAAATAATGGATGAGGCATAACTATATATTCCTCTTCTCCTGCATCATCCCACTCCCATACACACTCAATTTTGTACGTGAAGAGTCACAGACCAAACGTAGTGTGTATGTGAGTCTCAGGGCATTTAAGGCAGTGGCTGAACAAGCTTTCTCCATTGCTGATTGACTAGCTCATCTCTGACCCAGAGCTACCTTTTTGATTAAGTGCCCAGGCACTTGTCACTAATGCTGCACATGAACTCAAAGCACTGGCCTGGTCTGTCACTGTGATTCACCGTCTTCTAAGTATAGTTTTATTTTTCTTTTACAGTGCTTACTTAAATATTAAAGATTGCTGGGTAGATGAATTGGAGTAAAAGTGCGTGTCCACCATGAGTTAATTGATATATAAGTTCAGAAACTAGGGGAGTAGGGAGTTTAGGGAAACTTTCCAGAAAACAGTTATAGCTCAAACCCCAGGCGATGTTGCAAATCCTTGAACCTTGAACATTTGTGCCCTTTAATCCCTGGTACCACTTGGCAGAGTTAGACCACTTACTTCCTCTCTTCTTCTTTCTTTCAGATCAAGAATATCTCAGCATGGGCATGAGTAGCTTGAAATTGCTGAAGTATGTCCTGTTTTTCTTTAACTTGCTCTTTTGGGTAAGTTTGTTTCTCCTGAACATGGTTGATACCAATATCCCTTAGCTAAGCCCTCCTTCTCTCTTCCCTACTATAGAGGCAGGTGTGGAGTAAACCTTATGCATGTCTGGGTCATATCCAACCAGCCTAGGAAAAAGAGGAGTAATAATTTCCTCGCTTCTCCCCAATCTGCCACAGTAGAAGCCTGCAAAGTCATAAGGTGCCAGTGCAGGTATTAATGGAGGCGCTGTTTCTCACTGAGAGTTGTAGGTTACTGTTGCTCACAGCTAACATTTATAGGTGAGAAACCTGAGACTGCATTCTGGTATTGAGAGCCTCTATTTTTCTTGTCTTTTTTTTTTTTTTTGGATCCCTTGCAAGAATAGTTGATTGACAAGAAAGCCACCTTTTCTGGGGAGGTTTCATTGTACCCAAAGTCAGCAATTGAAGCTCAGATATAAGATGGATTGGTATTCATGTGTCTGTGAAAAGACTCTTATAAGTTTATATTCTATGGTTTTCTGCCAAGTAGGATGAACTTCCTCAAGTAAGGCATATTCTATACATGGTCATGCTTTCCAAAGAGAAGCCTATGTGTGAGCAATTGAGAGAAGACAAGGATTGGGGTGTCCAAAGCATAAAGTTAGGCCTATAAGTGGGAACAATATTCTGTGGCTCACAGGAATAATCATTCCTTGGTATCTGGAACTCATTAAGGAGAGGTGTTAGTGGAACTTCACATGAGGAAACTGGGATTGCCTCTCTTCTAGGAGGATGGAGAAACTAAATAAAGAGATTGTTCATGAGAGTCTTGATTAAACCAATGGAAAAGGTTGATTCTAATTTTCTTTTCTTTTTGAGTTGGGTCTCACTTTGTCTCCCAGGCTGGAGTGTGATAGTGCAATCACGGTTCACTGCATCCCCAGTCTCCTGGACTCAAGCAATCCTTCCACCTCAGCCTCCTAAGTAGCTGGGACTACAGGCACGTGCCACCACAACAGGCTACTTTTTGTTTTTTTAGATTTTGTAAAGATGAGGTTTTGCTATGTTGCCCAGGTTGGTCTCAAACTCCTGGGCTCAAGCAATCCTCCTGCCTCAGTCCGTAAGGTGCTGGGATTACAGGTGTGAGCCACCATTTCCGATCTTAAAGAAGAATATGAAGAAAGTTTAAGAACCATATTTAGCCTCATAATGTTGTGGGATTCTTCCTTTCAGTTCTGTGGCTGCTGCATTTTGGGTTTTGGGGTCTACCTGATGATTCACAACAACTTTGGAGTGCTGTTCCATAACTTCCCCTCTCTCACACTGGGCAATGTGTTTGTCATCGTGGGCTCCATTATCATGGTTGTTGCTTTCCTGGGCTGCATGGGCTCTATCAAGGAAAACAAGTGCCTGCTTATGTCGGTGAGTCCTTGTAGCAGATGTGATGCCCTGAGGGGGTGGAAATGATGCCTTAAGTCCCAGGCAAGCTGTTTCTTGGTAGATCACATATAAGCACAGGGAAATCATAGGAAAATGGGATTGGTACCTTAGATCAGCTAAGTCTATCAAGACAAATAGTATTTCATTCCTGACTGAAGTACCAGCAATAGGTGCAAGGGGTGTTGCTATTCTCTTTGGTAGCCATTTTACACTGTTAATAATGACCTTTGTCATTATAATTCCCTTTCATAGCATTTTATTGTCCCTTTATATCTGGTTGAAATAAGTGTCATCCATCTGCTAAAATCCTCCTCATGTTAGTATGTACTTTCAGGATCTGATTCAGAGTCATTAACCGATGGAAGAATAATCCCCAGACACATCTGGCCCTCCTAAAATGCCAGAGGTGCTTTCCTAGTTCATACCTACACAAAATACTCCATAGTGTGAGTGACCCAACTTAGGCGAGGGCCCAGCCTGCAACCGTTGAGGTCTAATGTGAGAGATACTCGAACTTTTTGCTCATTCCCTGTCAGTTAACTATCCTGAGAGGCAGAACAGAGCTAGGTGCAACAGTGCCACTGAATCCATGAGTATGGGTTCCTGATCACCTTGGTTCTTCCTTAAGTCATTTGGTTAATCTTTTTTTTTTTTGATGAGTTGGCTTTTAACCTGGAGCTAAGAAAAGGAGTAGAAAAATTAATCTAAAAAAAAAAATGTGGTACATATACACAATGGAACATTATGCAGCCATAAAGAAGGACAAACATATGGTTTTTGCAGCAACTTGGATGGGTTTAGAGTTGATCATACTCAGTGATCTATCACAGAAACAAAGAACAGAGTACCATATGTTCTCACTCATAAGTGGACCTTGAGCAATTATAATACTATAAGAAAGGGATTGGCAGTAGTAGGAAACTGCCAGGGGAATGGGGTGAGATTGGCAGTTGAGGGAAATTGCTGGGGAGGGAGGGGCATACCTCATCAACAAGGTTACCCGCATAATCAATGTTTGTATACCTAACCCTGAATTGTACTCCACATCTTTATAATAATAAAAAAAATCTCTCTTTTCAGATAGTTCTTAGACTAGTAAGAATAGATGGGAGATAACAGACATGGGGTAAATTTTTAAGCAGTTAAAATTAGTGCGAGGGTAAAAATGTGAAGGAGAAAGAATAAGTGAAAATATGTTTTCTGCTGTGTGAGAGTAGACATCTAAAGCTGGAAGCAAACAAGAGTCAGACCCATTACTCCCATTACTACAGTCCCTCTTGTCCCATCTGTACAGGGCTCCTCTCAAGTTTCACTGCCACCAAGTCTTCCACTCCAAGACAGCTCTGATCTTGTAAAAAGGACCAGGCCCCAAACTCTAAAGACACATGGGTTAGTTTACTGGTCTTTTGCTTAACTGTTTCAATAGGATGATACACAAACTGCTTAATTTATTCAACAGAGGATATTGTATATGTGTTATGCACATAGTTCTCTCTTAGGCACAATGAGTTGGAGAGAACAAAGTTAGAAGACAGTTGATCTGCCCGTTAGAGTCTAGTAGTAGAAAATAACACAAATCCCCCACAAAGCAAAAAAAGGCTTCCTGAGGCCTGAGGAGATGGGAACATCCTACACAAGTGCCAACGTCCACCTAAATGCTCCTAGGAGAGGGTGGTAATGGGGTGAGAACTGGGATCAGTGCCGTAAGCATGTCTCTGCTTTACCTCAGTTCTTCGTCCTGCTGCTGATTATCCTCTTTGCTGAGGTGACCTTGGTCATCCTGCTCTCTGTGTATGAACAGAAGGTAAGCTACAAAGTAACACACTCATTTTCTTATTGCTGGAAGTAGAGAGTATGTCAAGGGGAAGAAGTTGGTGCAAAATAAGTCTCATAATAGAGATATAAATGAAATAGAAGAATGAAGGAAAGAAAGATTAATTGTAATGGGGGAGAAAAACATTTCATGAAGGAGATTTTATCTGAGTGGTGCCTGAAAGGATGATTGGAAAGAGTATAGGACAAGTTGGTCTTCCTCCTACTTACTTTCTTCTGGGTATCTGACAGTAGAGAGTGTCTGTCTCGGCGCCTAAGGATAGCCTTTGCTTTAACTGCCCCTTGGCCTTCTTTGTAAAGCCAGACCTCTGGGAGGTCAAGAGCCTACTGTGTACTTTTCCTTGCCTGCCATGTCACTCTCAACCTGTCTGCCCATAAATGAACAGCCTCCCCTCACTTTTAGTTTTGAGAAGACCACTTGGAAGGGCAGAGCAAGAGGACCCACTAGCCTATATTAGAAATTCCTTATTCCTTGAACTCATTTGCTTTTTACCATGTCTTCTCTGCTGGAATGTTCCCTGCCCAGCTGAAAGATTCTGTAGCTGAGGGCCTGACCGACAGCATCCACCGTTATCATTCAGACAACAGCACCAAGGCAGCGTGGGACTCCATCCAGTCATTTGTGAGTACAGATGGAATCTTCTGCAGACCAGCCCAGACTTTATTTTCAAGCCTCAGCCCCTGGGGGCTAGTTCTTTTCACCAGAGATTTCAGAAATCTAGGGTCCACAGCCCTGAGGTCTGGACTACCTTGACTATCGCTAACAGGGAAGCCTAAGAATCAGTCTGACTGGTACAACATTCTCTGTGTCCTCTCTTTCACCCTTTTCCAGCTCAGATAGGCTCATTGTCTAAGACCTGCTAGGAGGTGAAGAAGACTTAAACACATTCATTTATGTATTTTCCAAAATTATACTGAAAATAGTAACTGTATAATACAAGAAATTTCTGTTGAATCCCCGAATTGTTCAAATCAGGCTTGTTATCTAGCCCCCCCAGCGCCCCATTTCCCACGGCCCCTCCCCACCCCAAAACATATATATTAGCTCTACATTCTTGATTTGATGTGTCGGGGGATAAAGAAAGGCCAGGGAGCCTTGCATCGGCATCATCTATGTTTCAAACTATGTCACTGTGACCACATGCAGGAGAAGAAAAAATGACGAAATGGATAGGAACTGACTCCTGAAGACCAGAGTTGGATGGCCTTGAAAAAGTCACTTAACTTCTTAGATCTTCAATTATTTATTTTTTTCAACTCAATTAAGGAAACTTTTCATTATATAATTTTCATACACATACAAAAGTAAAGAGAAAAATAGAAAAACAAATCAGTACACATCACCCAGCTTCAAACAGTTAACACTGTGCCTGTGTCATCTCACTTAATACCCTACACTTTTTTTGCTAGACTATGTTAAAGCAAACATCAGACATTATATCATTTCACCCATAAAATATAAAAATAAGAACGTCTAATACACCTCAAATTTTATAATTTCTTAATATCGTTAATAAAGTCTGTAATTAAATTTCCTTTAATTTTCTCAAAAAAATTTTACACTGACTTGTGCTAACCAAGAATTAAACAAGGCCTATATATTTTTAAATAATATGTTTTTCTAATTCTTCTTCTTTTTTTAAATTTGGGGTCTCACTCAGGCATCCAAACTAAAGTACAGTGGTTATTATCACAGTTCATCACAGCCTCGACCTCCTGGGCTCAGGTAATCTTTCTACCTCAGCCTCATGAGTAGCTAGGACTACTATGTCCAGCTTGTTCTGTGATTTTTGTAGAGATGAGGTCTTGCTGTATTGCCCAGGCTGGTTTTGAACTCCTGGGCTCAGGCAATCCTCCTGCCTTGGTCTCCCAATATGCTGAGATTACAAGTCTGAGCCACTGCACGTAGCCTCTAATTCTTTTAAAATCTATAACAATACCCCTCTTTGTTCATGCTGTTTATTTAAGGAAAGAAGTTAGTTATTTGCCCCATAGACTCCCCTACTTTCTAGATCTGACTAGTTGTTTCCTCAAGGTATTTTGGTGTCGTGGAGTCTTGTCTTCCAAAAGCCCCAAGAATCTAAAAACTTGATGCAATTTCTGCTTTGTATTATAGCTGGTCCTTCCTACTGCATCATGTAAATAGGTACACAATGTCTGATGATCCTGCTTTCTGTGATCTTAGGCCTGGCTGGTGGGTCCAGGTATGGTCAGCCTAATCCCTCTGTTATGTCCTCTCGGTGACTTATTTTTGATCTGTAAAATGTGACTAAATCAAGCATGCCCTTTCTACTCCACAGAGTTTTTTTGTGAATGAAAAAGTATAGCAGATTTGAAAGTACTTTCTTCCAAGAGGCCAATAATCATCAGACCAGATTTGACCTTTCTGCTATAGAGTCAGATCTGATGGACCTACCTTTTCCTCCCAGGTCCACAGCTTTTTTTCTATTGACTTCCTAACAGTCATGGTTTCTGGGGTTTATCTTTTAGCTGCAATGTTGTGGTGTAAATGGCACAAGTGATTGGACCGGCAGCCCACCAGCAAGTTGCCCCAAAGATCCACAAGTGACGGTAATGTGTTGGCAACATTCCTGTTAATGACCTCTTTGTTTACACTTTTAATTACCTTGGAAACCACAGTCACAAAGGACCTAGACCTTCTGTCCAGAAACAGGAACCTTGAATAAAAGGAATTACCATGGCAACAGCCCTGAGTAACTAGAAAAATCAGAAAAACATAGAAACATGTTCATTTAGACTAGAGATATTATGATTACTCTTGCTACACTAAATTGTTACATTAGAGGGGGACAGTTTGTATGAAAGTGGCAGAGGGTTATGGATATTTCTTGAGCAAGAAGTAGGTTTCCTTATGGTAGAAAGTGAAATTTATAGCACTGAGGTAGAAAAGCTTCTTCCTCTGCTGGCTTCTCTGTTCTCCTTCCTTGGAAATGGCAGGATCCAGTCCTTTAGGAAAATGAAGGAGCAAAGGAGTGAGGAGTTGAAGGAGAAAGAGTTTGTAGAACTGATGAAACAAACTGTCCACTGTCCATCTGAACCTCCAGAATAGACTTTGAGAAGAAACCAAAATCATCTTCCAACTAGAACATATCCCTAAGGTCTTGGCACTCCATGTTACCTACTCCTGAGACTGTTTGAAAATCTTCAAAATTTTTCAGGTCTAGGAGAAAGACTAGGACATCCACCAACCTAAAGCTTTGTAGAGCTGTGATGAATTTACTGGTTGTCAAAGCAGAAACTGAAATGCAGATTAGTTTTAGGATCATGTAGCCTATATTTCTATGTTAATCTTAGGTCAGCACTGAGTTTATAGAGAACATAGGACATCTATTACTAATCTGCCTCTTGGGAGCTAGTTTAACTCAGTGGGTAAGGATCTAGGAATTCTACAATAGGTGCTACTGTAATGTAACAAAACCAGAAAAGTCTATAATATTCTTTATTTTACACCTGTTTCTTCATCCATTCAAAAATAAAAATATAATACCTGACCTAAGTCTTTTTATAATACATAAGGCAACATACTAACTACTGTGTCTTCCAAATAATCCTTTTGATAAAGTTGAATGTATCATTTGTACCTGTAATTTTTCCTAGGGTTGCTATGTGAAAGCAATGCAGTGGTTTTACTCCAATTTCCTATATATTGGAATTGTTATCATCTTTGTATGTGTGATCCAGGTAAGCTCTTAACTGTGGGACTATTGTGAAAATTACAAGAGTTAAGTCATGTAAGGTTTTAGTCCACTACCAGGTAGATAATATGTGTGCAATAAATGTTAGCTATTTTAATGAGTATATGAGTTCTCTCAGCCAAGTAGCAAATAATTTTCTTATCCATTTGATTTAAGGCACACAGAAAATATACTAGAAGAACATTCATCTGGTCAATTTATCCCTCAGAGATATCGGTGATTAACAGTTAAACTAAAAGTCACCCAGTAGAACTCCACTTTGGTTTCTTACTCAGTTGGTCTGGAAAGACTGACTGATGAAACCTTTCACTTGAAAAATTGATCTTGCATGCTAAAGAATTGATGATGAAAATTATAATCAATTCCCTTTTCACTTCTGTGCTAGTTTGACAGCAAAGGGGGAACTGAGGGTAGTTTTGTATACTTTTTGTTGTCATATTTCTAACATTTTTCTACCTAAGTGTTGGGTATATCACAGATTAGCTAAGGCTCAGTCAATAAACTCAAAGAAAAATAATTCTTTTCTGCTTGAAAACCATGAAGGCATAGAGCATCAGTAGACATAACTCATTGCACACAGTGTTCAGTGAACAGAACATGACTATACTAGTAGCAGGGTTTCTTTGAATTCCTAAGAAGACAAAAGATGTCCCAATATTTTACACTCTTTTGTCCCCCCCCCTGCACCACCACCACCAGGAGGGACAATTCTAAGAGTTGTGAGAGAAATAGCTTTCTTTATTAATATTTCATATTTTTCCAACTCTTTTTGCAGGTGTTGGGGATGTCCTTTGCACTGACTCTGAGCTGCCAGATTGATAAAACCAGCCAGGCCATAGGGCTGTGACCTACAACTGCCCTGTATTGAAGAGACTTGTTTCATCTCTGAAAATATAAAACCATTTATAGCATGACACCCTAAATGATCACATGCTGGACTGTTCTCCTCCCATCTCTGCCCTTTTTGGGTCCCTGTCTTATATAACCAGAGAAAAGTGTATTGGCCAGGAATTTCCCATCTCAGGCAGCAAGACACCTTTCACACACTTACGGCAGCCATCATATCTCTTAAGGTGGTAAAATGAACACTTGAGCATTTTTTAGACACAAGAGGCCAAAAGACCTATGGAACTAATGGCTCAAGATCAAAGAGTGGGCCCAGGATATGAATTTTTGCATCTTCCCTTTCCCAAATTAGTCTTTAATCTCTAAGTCATGCCCAGTCTGCTCTCCAAAATTAAGCAGGAGACAAACTGAAGGGTGGTGAGCTGGGGCAGGCTCACTGGACCTTTGTTACAACTCACTGTTTCTCTTTGACTAGTGGCCATGGCTGTAGGAATGACAGAATACTCTTTCTTTAAAGGGCAAAACTTCATTTACATTTCTTTATTAAAGGGTCTTATTGACTTATTCTAAATCTTTCCAGTGATTCATATCCTGACTTTAACCCAGTCTCTTAGCTGATAATCACATTCAGAGGAGTTCTGGTGCTATTTCTCTGTCAGATAAGGTTTTGCTAATGTATCATTTTAACACTTTGATAAATAAAACTGCTTATACTCTCAACCACAACATTCTCATTTTTATATATCAAGCACTCCTTCCATGACTCAGCCTGATTACCCTGCCAGCAAACCAGGTGCATTAATCATCTATTGCTGCAGAACAAATTACTCCAAATTTAGTAGCTGAAAACAACATTTATTGTTTCACAGTGTTTGTGGAAGTGGCTTGGCTGGGTGATTCTGGTTCATCGTCTCTCCTATAACAACAATCAAGATGCCAGCCTGAGCTGCAGTCATCCCAAGGCTCAACTGGAAGAAGATTCACTTGCAAGCTCTTTCACTCAGCAATTGGCAGGCCTCAGATCTTTGCTACATGTGTCTTCACAGGGCAGCCTATGACATGGCAGTTGATTTCCCCATATCAAGACATCCAAAAGAGAGCAGGAGACCCAAAACAGAAGCCATAGTCCTTTTATAACCTCAGAAGTGCCATCACATCATTTCTGTCATATTCTGTTTCCTAAAAGTTAGTTGAAAAGTTCAGCTCATACTCAAAAGGAGGAGGTTATACAAGGGTGTAAGTGCTAGGGGTAGAGATCATTGGCGGTCATTGACAGCAGTTCTCAACTTTTTTTGGCAGGAGGGACTGGTTTTGTAGGAGACAATTTGTCTAAGAACTGGGAGGGGAGTGGGAAGGGGGGTGGTTTCAAGATGATTCAAGTGCATTACATTTACTGTGCACTTTACTATTATTGTATTGCAATATATAATGGCATAATTATACAACTCACCATAATGCAGAATCAGAGGGAACTCAGTTTGTTTTCCTGCAACTAGATGGTCCCATCTAGGGGAGACGAGAGACAGTGACACACAAAATGTGTTGCTTATGTCTAGTCTACTCTGTAATCTCATTTTGGTTGCCATTACGGTAGAAAACCTGCTCCACAAAGATAGGATGTTGGACATGGAAGCAGGATTTTCAGTGCTTTTGTGGCAATCTTAGGAAATTCCACCTTTACTTTAGTCCAGAACATATGGGGATTTGAAGTTGTCTCAAACATACTTTTAAGGCCACCGTCATTTACGATCTCAAGCAGTTGATCCTCTTCTAGCACAAAGAGGATTCACCTGAATTATTCACAAATAGGTTGTGGAAGCATTCCCTCCCAGTTTGGGAGTCTTTTATGGTTGGAAAATAATACTCAAACTCTTTTGAAAACTGAAGTAGGTGATCATGCACCAGGTAGGAGAAAGAAGGCCTTGGCTCAGTCTCTTTCAAAATCTCTGCTAATACTTGAAACATGTCAAAAATCCCAATGTTCACTCATCGCTCCTATAATTCCAGTTTGACTTTGAATGTAGTCACTTTACCTACGATGTGAACACAGTTGTCAATCTCCCCTGAAATGTCAGGTTAAGTTTGTTGAGTAGGTTTTGCAACCCATGTGCTACCAGTGGTGACTGTCTTTTCTAAAAGAAATCTCTGGAGCAGCTCTCATAACTCAAAAACTCTAGCCAGTGGTCTACTTTTAGAAAGCCATCTCACTTCTGTGTATAGGAAAAGACGTGTACTCTGCATTCATCTCTTACAGAGCTGCATGAACAGACGTATGTTAACTTTAATCACATCCTGCAAAATGTTGTTAAGTTCAGGTGACACTTTTCTGCAAGCCAGCATTTCTCTATGGATGAACAAGTGCATAGACTCATATTCAGATATGACCTCTCTGACCTGAGTAGTAAAACCAGAAAACTGTTGAGTCACGACAGCCACTCCATCCATACATATACACCAACATAAAATGACCAATTCAGTTTTCCTGATATGTCATCATTCAAAGACTTGAATAGTTCTATAGCTGTGGTATTGGTTGGCAACAAAAGTGCACATAACATATCTTCATGTACATTCTTCCGGAAAATATATAGTATAAAAACAAGCATTGTTGCTGTGTTGTCAACATCAGTAGACTTGTCACCCTGGATTGTGTACCATGACTCATTGATCCTCTCTAACAATTGTGCCTCAATATTCTCTGCTATTTCATCAACTCATCAAGTTATGGTGCTAGCTGGAAGAGGAATACATGCCACCTTTTGAACTGTAGCCTCTCCTAAAGGTTCACGGCAAATGTCTTTATCAGCAGTCAGGATCAACTCTTCACCAATAATGAAGGAATTTTTAGCTTTAGCAATGTGGCTAGCCACTAAGAATCATGCTCTTGTTGCACACACATTTGATGAAGTGATGGCCTTTGATAATTGCTTGTCCTTTGTGTTCATGTTTGTTTGTTTTGAGAAACTCCAAAGGCTTGTTCTTTATTGCAGGGTGATTGGTCTCCATGTGGTGAAGCAGTTTTGAAGGTTTCCTGGCTTTGTTGGATAGCCAGTCACCACAAATTATACAAACAGGCTTGGAGAATGTGAATCACCTGTTGCAATGAACCTGTAATTTAAATAGGACTCTTGGTATTTTCTTATAAACACAGCTTTCTTTTTGTTGGCAGTCTTAGAGTCTTCTGCTGTCTCATCATTGAGTCTTTCCCCCTTTTCAAAGAAGGTTTCCAGTGATGTTTGTTTTGCAGTCATTTTGGCTAGGATTAGTTTATGGGCTTTGACTGGTACCAGTCCATAGCCTGTTAGAAACCAGGCCACGACTGAGACAAGTGCACAGTGCAGGAAAGAGGCGTGAATAAAAGTGGTAAATAAAATAATGGGCAGGCCATAAGGGGACTAAATTGTCAGATTCTGTCTTAAAGCCTTCCACCAGTGGCAGCTGTATAACTGAAGTACATTGATTTACTTGCCACTCACTGATAGGGTTTTGATATGAGTCTGCAAGAAATCGATTTATTGTGGTTTCTGGGCAGTCAAACCTCACTGATAATGTTAATCTGTATTTGTAGCTTCTCCCCAGTGCTGCCATCACTGCCTCAGCTCCATCTCAGACCATCTGGCATTAGATTCTCATAAGGAGCACACAATCTAGATCCCTCACGTGTGAAGTTCACAATAGAGTTCGTACTCCTATAAGAATCTAAACTGCTATTGATCTGACAGAAGGCCGAGCTCAGAGCTCAGAGAGTAATGCGAGTGATAGGGAGCAGCCATAAATACAGATGAAGCTTCACTTGCTCACCTACTGCTCACTGGGCTAGTTCCTAACAGACCATGGACCCATACCGATAGGGGATCCCTTGATTTAAGAGGTTGCCAACTCCATCATATTAAAAACAGGAAGGTAAATTGAGTTTTTTTCTGTAACCTAAATTGAATTGTTTACATATAGCCACACTTTGTAAGGCAGAAAATTAGAATATTCCTAATACACAGCCAAATGAGAGAAGCCAGAGAAACAAGAAGAATTCCATTCTTGAAGTTTTGTGTAAGATCTCCTACCTCCTTTTGAGGAAAGACTCATTTCAGTGGTAGACTTTAGGAAAACTATATCTTTTGCATTATGATTTTGTGGGGTACAGTTAAGGGTTAGGTGTACAATTACGTTTCATTCAGGCACCCTGTTGATAAGAGGTGTTTCCCCATCCCCAGACAGATACTCAAGGGAAGAGACATTCCCTTGAGTATCACAAGTATTGAAAGTATCTCACATTCAATATGCACAAAATGAAATTTATCATTGTATATTTCAAAACTGTTTCTCTTCTTTGTTTTTCATATCAGTGAGTTATAACAGCATCCAGCTTGTTTTCCTAGCAGGATACTTGGACTTTGTCTTTAATTCTAGCCTGTTCTTTACTTCCAACAACCAACCATAGTCAGCCATGAAGTTCTAAGGATTCATCTATGAAAATTTATCAAATTCATCCATTCTCATTTCATTTTTTGCCCATATTCTTTCAAAAGTCTACTATCTGCTCTCCTACTATTTGCCATTGGCCCCATCTAAACTATTCTCTATATGGCAGCCAAAGACAAATGTCTGAAATATAAATATAATAAGGACACTTTTATGCTTGAAACTTCAGTGGCTCTTCAGTAAGGACAAAGTCCAGATTTTTTTTATTCTGTCTGCCAGGCCCCTCATGAGGTAACCCACTCTTGGCTCTCCAACCTCCCTCTTGCCATGCTCATTCTTTGATTCATTGAAAGAAAACAGCACATAACACTTCTCTGAAGAAGCATGATTAGATTTGCTTTTAAATGTATATAGAACAGTCATAACAAAGCTTTATAAACAAAGGCAAGAAACATCCTTTAATAGAATGTTCACAATACCTGCCCTCAGAGTTCTCTCTTTGTTAAACATTTCATTAACTGAAA
The DNA here is from genome assembly GCF_000164805.1 of Carlito syrichta. Classification (NCBI taxonomy): domain Eukaryota; kingdom Metazoa; phylum Chordata; class Mammalia; order Primates; family Tarsiidae; genus Carlito; species Carlito syrichta. Next base: position 131,083 of record NW_007255995.1, on the reverse strand, counting down.
GAAAATAACACATAGCACATCTTTTTAAAAGTGTGTTGTATTTACCTTTTTTGCAATTCTCATTCTTGTATGCTATACTTTTATTAGATTAATGTTTGTTTGGTTGTGCTGGGTTTTATCTATACTCCTTGATTTTTCCCACTCAGCCACTGATTTCCTTTATCCGGATAATTCCTACCCTCTCTTTCCTGTAAGAAAGACTTCCCTAATCCCACAAAGTTTAATATTTATTGAGGGATTTCCAAATATGATATACCATACTAAGAGCTTTACAAACATCTTTTCATCTAAATTTTGACAAAAAGTCTCTTGTATGTACCTACATAGCATACTCATAGGAACTTCATAGATCTTATCACATTCATAGATTTTATCTTAATATATTTTATCACATTTAAATTGTACTTTTATTTGTCTTTATCAACCATCAACTTGATCAAGTTAGAAAAAGAAAATCTGCAACTACAAATAAAAATTTGACCATAACCATAAGTACAGTAAAGATTTTATAGTTAATGAGGGAATATTATGAACAAATTTAGGTTAATTTTTTAATGTAGGTGCCATAGATAATTTTCTAGAATAATAGAAGGCATCCACACTGACTCAGAAAACAGTATTTCTGTTTCTAATAGACAGCAAACAATATCACTAGATTAAACTTCCCACTATAAACAACTAAAATGCTAGATAAAAACTATAAAACATTTTCTTTTTTTTATCAATATTTTTTATTATGATTTTGTGGGGTACAGTTAAGGGTTAGGTGTACAATTACATTTCATTCAGGCACCCTGTTGATAAGAGGTGTTTCCCCATCCCCAGACAGATATTTGTGACTGTTAATCCCATCCCCCACCCATAGTTTTCCAGTACCGTCAGTCATTTTCTTATAGTATTACATTGGATGTTCAAGGTCCATTATATGAGTGAGAACATGTGATACTCGGATCTTTGTTTCTGTGAGAGCTCATTCAGTATTATAGACTCTAGTTCCATCCAGGTTGCTGCGAAATTCATGATTTTGTTCTTTTTTATGGCTGCATAGTATTCCATCATGTATATGTACCAAATTTTTTAAATCCAGTCCTCTTTTGATGGGCAGCATGGTTGTTTCCAGGTTCTTGCTATTGTGAACAATGCCGCGATAAACATACATGTGCAGGTATCTTTTTTATAGAGTGATTTGTGTTCCTCAGGGTATATTCCCAGTAGGAGGATTGCGGGGTCATATGGAAGGTCAATTTTTAGAACTTTTAGGAATCGCCACACTGCTTTCCACAGAGGTTGCACTAGTTTACACTCCCACCAACAGTGTAGAAGTGTTCCCTTTTCACCACACCCTCTCCAGCAGCTGTTATTTTTTGAGTTGCTGATAATTGCCATTCTGACTGGAGTTAGGTGGTATCTCAGTGTGGTTTTGATTTGCATCTCCCTGATGATTAGTGAGGTTGAGCATTTCTTCATGTGTTTTTTGGCTGCTCGGATGTCTTCTTTTGTGAAGTGTCTGTTCATATCTTTTGCCCATTTTATAATGGGGTTTGTTTTCTTCTTTTCAGTATGTTTCAGTTCCTTGTAGATGCAGGATGTTAAGCCTTTGTCAGACCTAGAGATGGCAAATATTTTTTCTCAGTCTGTAGGTTGTCTCCCTGCTCTCTTGATGGTTTCTTTGGCTTTGCAGAAGCTTGTCAGTTTAATAAGGTCCTATTTGTCTATCTTCTCTCTTATGACCTGTGGGTTTCGGGTTTTGTTCAGGAATTGGATGCCAGTTCCGATTTCCATGAGAGTATTTCCTTCCTTTTCTAAGGTTCTTATGGTTTGAGGTTTTACATTTAGGTCTCTGATCCATTTGGAGTTAACCTTTGTTTATGGGGATAGATCTTCTGCATGTGGTCAGCCAGTTTTCCCAGCACCATTTACTGAATAGGTTCTCCTCTCCCCAGTGGTAGGTGGTGGGGGCTTTGTTGAAGATGAGTTGGTTGAGAAATTGAGGTTTTGCTTCTGGAATCTCAATTCTATTCCATTGATCTATATGCCTGTTCCTATACCAATACCAAGCTGTTTTGATGATTGTAGCTTTATAGTAAAGTTTGAAGTCTGGTAATTGGTACCACCTGCTTTGTTTTTTTGTTTTTGTTTTTTTTTGCTGAGGATTATTCTGGCTATTCTTGGACGTTTGTGCTTCCATATGAATTCCTGTGTTGTTTTTTCCAGGTCTGAGAAGAATGCTGCTGGTAATTTGATGGGTATTGCATTGAATTTGTAGATT